>NC_056729.1:1649471890-1649621890 GCF_019279795.1 Protopterus annectens
GTCTGCTGTACTGATATGGTATCACAGCATTACATTTTATGTGTAAATGAATTCCATTTCCATGTCAGCAGAAGGCTATATACAGGATTACGGTGTAAATGTATCCATATCAGCCATGGTGTACCGTAATTAATCCAACAACTATAAAGTATGCTGTAATTTTACATACAGATGTTACCAATGCAGTGCTGTGGGACGCAGTCTAATCACACAGGCATGCTATAATTTGTATCCCATAATAACATACATGAATAACAAAAAGCTGTATATGACTTTTGCACAGAAAATACATTGTAAACATGACTTATTATGTACATAATTATAATTCATAGGACTAATCTGGAATGTACAGTTTATATTGCACCACCTGCATACAGCTCTGCTGGTACTCTGACCTACACGTGAATGGCGGTATATAGCCCTGTTTATAAGTTGTGCATGCGGTCGGTCTACTTGGAAATGTCGACTATGGTGCTTTTTGTTCAAGCTTCCTTCCCATACTGCCTTCTTCTTTCTTCCAATGCAATAAATAGACATCATTCAGTATTGTCTGCAGATGTCATAATTATGTCAACTATATTCTCTTAGACAGAAGTCAGAAATATATAAAATAGGTTTCATAATGAAATGTGTATAATTGCACACCTTAAGTTTTTGCATAATTTTTGCCACATGTTTAGACTGTAAAGCCTTATGACTTTATGTTTTTACAGCTGTACCTTGTTCACGGAAGTTTGTATCATGTATTCCAAAATTGTTAAATCTGCACCAAAGAATAACTTCTAAATCATAATGATCCATGCAGTGTACACTCTAATGAAAACATTTTTATTTCATTTTTTATTACCTGCTGCTCAGCTAGACTCTGCCACATCTTGCTGTGAAGGAAAGGTTAGTTTGCTTTTGCTTCCTTGTATATTGCATTACTTATTGCCTTCTTCTATTTGGTATATTGTGATTTCTGTTCTTTACATTGTGTTTTACTTCCATTCTGCTTTTAATTAAATATTTAAACTAGGAAAGGGACCACAACTGTGTCTATTGTGAGTCGCACAAAAATAAAGTTTTTTCCCAACCTCCTTCACTGACGGTGTTGTGTTTTTAAAGTCAACTTTCTGTCTAGTTGCCTGTCTAGTTGCCTGCCCCTTATGTTAATTTCTCCTTCCTTCTCCCTTTTCACTGGCTGCTGTGAGTAAGCCTGAGATTATTATGTTGTGAAACCACTCCCCTTCAACTATTTAAATTTATTGGCCATCCCACTGTATTCCATAGAACCTGAATAAAAAGTGGCTCCTCTTCCAATCTATCTTACTATTTTAAAATGATTGGCTTTCTCTAAAGCTTAGTTACCCCCTCTTTCATATATAACTGCTTAGTGCCCACTGCAGCTCTTAGGATATTGACCCCTTTTTTCCATCTTACCTTTAAAATCTGCAACATCTACTTCAAGACCACAAATCACTGGAGAGTCCACATTCTGCCTCCCAGTAGTCATCTTTGGATTAGTATTTCTGTTTTGCTCCTTTTGAGAGAAGAAGCACAGGGACATTATTTTCCTGGAGACTGTTCATCACCAGAAAGCCTAATAACTGCTTCATGCCTACCAGCTTGGAATTTGTGCTTATTTTTTGCTCCTGGTGAGAGAAGGTGCAGAGTGCATTGATTCCTGGCAGTTTCTAGTTGGGCAGTGAGTGTCTTTGCTTGATGTACCTGATTGGTCTGGTTGCTATTCAAGACATCTACCAGACCCTTCCATCATCTGGAACAAAAGGTGGATCACTAAGCAGGCTGTGGCCTGCTTCTCATCTTGGGATTGGTGCTAATGTTTTGCTTTTGGTGACAGAAAAAGCAAAGGAGAATTGTATCTCAGCATTGTGACTCTGTGGTGAGACTAGCACTAGTAGTAGCCAGGTAGCAGCCATTCATCTGACTCCCCCTTTTCATCATTCTTGACAAGCTAATTCTTTGTTTTCAGTACTGATTCATTTGTTTCTAATGTCAGAATATCTGCCTAAATACTTCTTCCATAAATCATCAGGGTATAATTATTAGTTTCCCCTCAAGTATTTGGCAATGCCCTGTATAGACACAGACATCTTGAGTGACATTTTTCCTGCAAAAGCAGAAATTAAATTTCACCAATGCCTAGTTGCACACAGGACAATTACTTTGTAGTGGTAATCCCCCCCCCCCCCCGAGTTGCAAACCAGGTACTCCTGACATTGCTTCATATTCTCACTCCAACTGTCTAATCAATAAAAAAGGGTCTGTTGCCATGGATATGAAGTTTCCCTCAATTTCTGTTACCAGCTTGGTGGATATGGGCATCCTGAAACAATGTAGAAACTGCTTCATGTTTACAGACAATCAGTTAATTCTCAAACAAACTGATATGGTATGTGAGAGATGTATTTACACAATGTCACTGGAGGCAAAGCTCTCATACAAAAGTACTCCTAATGTCAAAAAGGTTATCAGTAGTACACATGCTGCACCCATCACACACAAATACACAATTCAAAGCAGACATATAGACCCACATATGCTGAGGCACTTAAATGTAACCTTTCTAAATGTCAAAGACCTCCTACATGAAGTACACATAACAAATACCCTCAGCAACCCCGAATGCACTCTTTCCAAACAACACCCACATCAACACATACAGCCACATCTCATGGAACCTCTACTGCTAAGCCCATAAGGCAAGCCACAACACAATCCAACATTCTAGTTATTGGAGACTCCATTGTGAGACACAATTATGTCCTTGTCACTAGGCTGAGTAAGGAAAAAGTCACAGTCAGTTGCTTATCAGGGGCTAGAATCCACCACATTACTCATGCACTCAAGTTATTGGACCACAAGTACCAGTATGACTCAGTCACAGCCCATGTGGGTGTAAATGATCTGAGACATATCTCACTAGAATATATGAAGAGAGCTATCATGGAGCTCTCAGACTATTGGTTCCAGGCTGGTAAGAGCCTAGCATTGAGCAGCATTTTACCTTCTCCCAGGATGATATCACAATATGAACAAAAGATGATCGACTTTAAAAACTGGCACAGTTTCTGGTGAGATTCTATTGGGGTGCAATATTTGTCAGCATAGAAGGAGATGGTCAACAGAACACACTGCTATGCTAGGGATGGGTTCCACCTCTCCCCTCTATGTTTTTGAATACTAGCTAAAACATTGTCTTCCCCGTGGTGCATTTTTTGGGCAATGCCAAACTGAAATACTTCCAACATAGCAAATTGAAACTAAGAAAATCTAAAAGTATTAATGCTCAATGCTAGGAGTCTAAACAGAAAAAAACAGGTCTATATCAGAAGATCAAAGTTTCAAAACTTTGAATCTGATATGGTCGACACCATATGATCAAAGTCTTGAAACTTCAAATCTTTTAATGGAGGTCTCTGTACAGCACGGAAAGAGATGTCCCTTTTCTGCACTGTAGTGCGATCTTGGAGTTAGTATTTTTAAGTAGTTTGGGGTATGGGAGGTGCAGCCCTCCCACATGGGGGGTGCAGGTGGGCTTTCCCCCCTGCTTAGAGCATTTAAATGGTTTGTTTTTGTAGGTTGTTGTTTTATTACATTTTCGATGTTTCAAGACTTCGATTATATGGTGTCGACCATATCAGATTTGAAGTTTGGAAACTTCGATAATGTAATATAGACCCAAAACCCCACACCCTAGAGAATGCTGATGTCTCTGTGGTTACTGAGACATGGTTTAAAGTCACAGAGAGCACACCGAGAGTGCAAAGTTATAATGCCTTCTACACATCTAAATGTGTTTGATTTACATAAAAAATAAATATACCTCAATGCTGGTCAAACAGGACAATGCACTTGAGCTTCTTCATGTTCAAATCATCATCAGGCACAATCCAGTATCACTTTCTTGCTATGATCCAGGAAACCTATTACCATTGTTATGGGACAAGACCAGCTTATTAAAATGTATATTAATTTAAGTTTATTAATGATGCTATAACATGATTGTTAAAAAGCAAATATAATTTGTATGCAGGGCTGGAAAAAATACAGCTTCATAAGCCCACAGTATTGCTGTTTTTTACTGCATTCTTTTATTATGTAATAAGAGAGAATATTATGTGTTGCATGAAATGAGGCATGTCACTATACAAAAAGGAATTTGTTAGCCTGACTCCTCCAGGCTAAGAGTGCATTGTTGCTAGAGCAGGTTTGAAACATCCAAGGTCAGAAACAGGACCCTTTGGAAGCAGGTGAATCATGTATAGGAAGGTGTTCACGTGAAGTCTAAGCTGAAAATCACGAGGGATGAGAACATTTGCAAAGTTTTCTATAGGACACAGTCATTATAACGTTATGAAACTGCATGAGCAGTTTGACAAGAAAATGTATAAAATTACAGTTTTTGTATGTAAAGTGAGAATGCTTCATCAAGAATTATGAAGACTAACTCCCAGCGCTGTAAGAATAAAATTTCTGTTTGCACATCCTGAAGTGTTGTTCCTGACTAGAGGCATATAAGTTAAATTATTAATGTTATTTATTTATGACTTTAACAATTTGGTGCCATTCTCTGGATCTGAACTTTGGTATTGCTGCAGGGCAGTTCCGAAATAGGGCCCATCACAGATTTTCTGTGAATTCCATACTGCTTTGTATGGAATAGTCAGAGACTCAGATGTGCAGCTGTTCAGGGTGTGCAAACATACTAGCCTTGGCAGGGAAATTGTTATGTAAGGGAAAAGGGTTGGTTTGTGTTTTTTATTTCCTTTCTCTCTTTTAGACAGTTTTAGCAAAATGTAGAATAAGTGCGTGACTGTGTTTTTGTTTGACTGAGTGGTTGTAAGATATACAAGTAATAGTGGGAGGACCCCACAGTAAATGAGTATAGTAAATGTATGTGCACATACAGTAAAGGACAAATTAACACAAGGAGGTGCCTTGTGTCGAGGGCGGTACCCCCTTGATTGAAAGGTAAGAGGTATGAGAGATGTTTTTATTTCTGTCAATATATGAATGGATGAGAGAAAGGAAAGATTGGGATGTAGACTGTAAAGTTAAAACAAGTTTATG
Source organism: Protopterus annectens (assembly GCF_019279795.1). Taxonomy (NCBI): domain Eukaryota; kingdom Metazoa; phylum Chordata; order Ceratodontiformes; family Protopteridae; genus Protopterus; species Protopterus annectens. Next base: position 1,649,476,967 of record NC_056729.1, read on the forward strand.
AGCACACTGCATGATTGGGACATAGACTACACAACAAATTCATGAGCCCATAGCATGAGTGGGATGTAGACTATATACTGTTAAAACAAATTCATGAGCCTACCGCATGATAGAACATAAAAATATGCATTGTTACAATAAATCCATGAGCCCCAAAGCACAATGGGACTTAAAAGTGTGATTGTGTGAAGGTACCCTCAGAGGATCCGAAGAGTGGTCAGTTCTGGACACAGTACTTAACTGCCCCATTATCCTGACTGCAATACTGGAGCTGTAACTTTCGAGCTCACACAGGGCCGAAAGCAAGGGGGTGCTGTGGGAAAAGGCTGATCGAAACCTCTCCTCTGTTGCTGCACGATGACAGACTTCCTAACCTTCCCTCCCTGTATGGTGTGTGGATTACTACAGATATTTTCTGTCTTTGGAATTGTCAGAATCCAGGAGTTGTAAAGTAAGCCTAACATTTTTATTACTGATTTATACAATAAGAAAAATGGGAGCAAAGATCAGCAGCAAGTTCAAATCCCTGGAAAGGGAACACCTGCATATTTCATGTATTTTAATTATAGGAAGCAAAGTTATAAATATCTGCATGACTGGTTTCAACTTACTAAGAATTGTGCTGGTGGGGTATTTCCATTAAATGGAACTTATGATAAGACTAAATTGCTACCATTGAAAGGCATTTTGGAAAAAAAAGCAAAGTAAGTGGGGAATAGATGACATCATTTTATTCTTGGTACAGTAAAGCACTTCAAAGGGAAAATGAGTCAGCATTAAGAGGGTTGCAGGATGTTAATAAGAAATTGTTTCAACAAGTAAGAGAGGTTAAAAAGGCAGCACAGACCAGTAAAACGGGATCTCTTTATCCTGTCTTAGCAGATTTGGAACAGACTGAAAATGGCCAAAAAGCAAAAACGTCTAAAGAGGATAATAATCCTCCAGTAGCTACTGCACCCCACCCCCATATGTACTGGTATGGGTGGCTCCTGCACAAAATTATGCTGTTTCTCAGACCTTTACATTTTTTTAACACAAGGTCAACATGGTACTGTTACATCTCAACTTAGTTCTGCTGTTAGCACTCATCTTTAGAACAGCATCTGCAGTTAAAAAGTTTTTTTCCTTCCCTCTTTCTGTCATTCTCAACAAGCATCTACCTTTCCAACAGGAGCACTAGTGTTTGACACTCCTGTGGCTCATCACAAGTGCTCACATGACCTTTCCAACAGGAGCACTAGTGTTTGACACTCCTGTGGCTCATCACAAGAGCTCACATGATGGGGTAGGACAAGAGGCTATTGCCTCTGCAGAAGATTTTTTTGGCACCTTTAAAAAAATGGTGGGGGGGGGGCTAATGCTGATTTGCACACTATGTCTAAATGTTTTCTAACTGAAAGAAGAAAAAAAAAAACATCCATAAAGGTTTAAGGAGGAATCGAGAAAAAAAAAAACAATTACAACCCTACTTTGACAGATTTAAACCAGATGCTTCGGAAAGTTACTCCAATAAAATAAGAACATAGTTACTTGAAAAAGCTAAAATAAAGAGGAAATCTGATTTCAGAACTTGAAGCAAGCTTTAGCTACTGCCCCAGCTTTAGGGTTTCCAGACTATGATAAGACTTTTATTTTATTTTGTCATGAAAGAAATGGATTCGCACAAGGAGTACTTGCCCAAAAACATGGGGACAGCTATCGTCCATTGGCTTATTACAGCACAGCACTTGATACTGTTGCAAAAGGTTTTCCACCTTGTTTAACGGCAGTTGCCGCTGCTGCCAATCTGGTTAATCTGGCACAATTGTTGGTACTTGGGAATGATCTCACAGTAGCTTTCCCACATTCTGTATCATCTCTTTTGCTTAAAATGAAAAGTCAACCACTCTCGACTGCCCGTCTAACTAGATATAAACTTGCACTTCTTTCTGATACATCTATTTCTATGATCTGCTGTCCTGTTCTAAATACTGCATCTCTGTTGCCTACTGAGGATGGTGAAGAGCATGATTGTGTGTGTTTAACTAACTATTTGCTTTCTCCTAGGGAGGACTTAAAGGACACTCCTATACCCAATGCTGACATGCATCTGTTTGTGGATGGTTCCTGTGGAAAAGATCAAACAGGAAAGTTGATCTCAGGAATAGCAGTCTGCACCGAGGAAGCAATATTGTTGCAACAAAGATTAGAGGATGTTCACTCTGCTCAAATAGCTGAGCTACTGACTTTGCAAAAAGCCTGTGAGTTAGCCAATGACAAGGTGGCCAATATTTTTACAGACAGCCGTTATGCTTTTCGGGGTGGTACATGACTTTGGGCAATTTTGGAGAGAGAGAGTTTTTAACCTCTTCAGGAAATCAAATTAAAAATTCAGGGTACATAAAATCATTGTTAGAGGCACTTTTGTTTCATAAAAAGCTGTCTGTAATCAAATGTTGTGGCCATCAAAAGGGAATATAGTAATAATGTGTTTGGTTTTGCAAAGTTGTCAGCCTTACAAGCTGAAACATCACAGGGAGAAGTTCTGAGGTGGCTCAAGGATGGATGTAGAAAATCCTCTGATGGCATATGGCAACATCAGGATGGCCGACTGGTGGCACCTGCCTCTTTGCTACTTTACCTGGTGAGGGCATATCATCTACCGGCCCATACAGGTAAGACAGCTTATTTAATCAAATTACCCGAAGTTGGTATGCCCCTCTTGTCTCCTCTTTGATACTTCAGTATGTATGAAATTGTATTGTGTGATTAAAATATAATGTAAGTAAACATGCCAGTAGTAAGGCTGCATGTTTACCTCCACCTTGGGGATCTTTAGTTAACATACAGCTGGACTTCATCCAGATGCCTAAGACTAATAATTTGATGGAGTAGTGGTACATTACTCTAACTATGATGTACAGGATCCTGGGTTCAAGACTGGGCAGGGCTGATTAGTTTAGGGGTGGTAAATTGTCATAGAGGTTAAGGTGTTTACCTTATAAACACAACATCCAGGGTTTGATTCTCACATGGGGTTATTAGCCAGGCTTAAAATTGCTCACAAGGGCAGTTAGCCTAGTACTAACCTATGAACAATTTATTCTGGTGGTAGTGTATATGTTCTCAGCATGAGTAAAAGCTTACCCATGTCACAAAACTGATGCAGTCAGTTATTAAAAAAAAAATGGTATCTGATTATATACCGAGATTCGGTATACACAGCATTGTTAACAGTGACTAGGGAACTCATTTTAATAATAATCTGTTTAAAGAGTTATGTAAAGCTTTTAATACTAAGTTGAGTCTTCACTGTCCCAACCATCCCCAGTCATCTGGATTAGTGGAAAGGGTAAACAGGACCCTTAAAAATAAAATTTTGAAGATTTGTGCTGAAACCCACTTAAAGTGGCCCTGAGCCTTTCCCTTAGCATTAATGAGTTTGATGGCCTCACTGAATGCCACCAGGAAGTTAAGTCCATATGAGATATTAATGGGGAGATCCATGGCCCTTCCAGCTACTCCTCCAGTGTCAGATGATGCTATGGTTTCTTACTGCAGGAAACTCCTTCATGTCTTGCAGAAATATCATCGAACAGTAAGAGCAGCGTTACCAAAACCTCCTGACCAACCCTGTCATCAACTACAACCAGGTGATTGGGTTTACATTAAAACTTTTCAGAGAAAAACCGCCTGAGCCCGAGGTGGAAGGGGCCTTTCCAGGTCCTACAAACCACTGTAACCACAGTTCGCTGTGCAGGACTACCAACGTGGATCCATTCGTCTCATTGCAAGAAGACCTATCATGTAGGGACCCCAGATGAATCATCGCAGCCAACATAGGGAGATCGACGTGTGACAGATAAATCATCTGCACAGTGAGAAGCTCAACTTCAGTAGCAGTCCATGATGAATCCAGTGACAACAGGTACTTTTGCTTTGTTTCTGCTGCTGTTCCCTTCTATAAACTGGTTGAGAGAAAACAGCTTCTTGCTGGTCCTTCGGCAATATGCCAAAAATCTAAACAAAACAAACTGCTGAATATATTTGCATAGTTTCATAGTTTAGTACTAGGCTATCTGCCCTGGGGCATTTGTAAGCCTAGCCATAGTGATGTGGCTTTTGCCACCCCATGAAATGGTACAAAAATGCACAGAATAGATTTAGAATATTGTGCCTCTGTCTAATAGTGACACAATGAAGGTCCCTTTATATAATAGTATTAGTTTACTGTGCCCCTGTCTAGCAGTGACACAGATGTGACCCCTGGTGTAAACGTACGATCTCCCATCCACTCATCAAGATTTCTCTTGAAGAGAGTCAGTGAGGGGCTCTGCCTAACATGAACTGGGATCTTGTTCCAAAGCATAAGAAGCCTCTGGGTTATGAATCTATCCCTCCAGCATGTCCTATTCATACTTGTGCCGAGGTTTAATTCTTTAGCTCTCGTGGTCCTGATGGATTTGGATTTTTTGAGATAGAGCATGTCCATCAGATCTTGATTGGACATGGCCTTGTACGTCAGGCAGAGATCACCTCTGAGCAGGCGGTATGCTACTGAATAGAGCTGGAGTTTCTTTAGTCTGGCAGAATAAGACATATGTTGGAGACCCTTGATCCTCTTGGTGAGGTACTTTTGTGGTCTCTCCAGCTGTTGCAAATGCCGGGTGAGGTACATACCAAATGGGGCATTGTACTCAATCATGGGTCTGATGAGGGAGAAGTATAGAGGTACAATGACATCCTTGGATCTGGATGTGAATCCCTTCATGATGAGGTGTGCAAGGTAGAATGTTTTTCTTACCACTTTGGCAACATGGGTGTCAAATGAGAGGTCGCTGTTGACTTGGGTCCCTAGGTCTCTGATTACTTTTTCCGTACTAAGTGGGTTGCTGTCTATGTGATAATTTGTAGGTACTTTGTTTTTCCCAAAGGGGATGACTATACATTTTTTGGCATTTAGTTTAAGGCCGTGACTCCGGCATCAGTTGTCCGTTTCTGTGAGGCCTTTTTGTAGGATCTATGTGTCCGCTGGTGTATCGACTATGGTGCCTAGTTTGCAGTCATCTGCGAACTTTGTCAGCCACAACCCTCCCATGTTTGCTTTAACATCTAAGAAATAAATGCCGGATAAGAGGGGTCCCAGGGCAGATACCTGTGGGACACCACTTGTGACTGGCTTTGAGTCTGACATTGCTCCAGCGATTTTAACTTTATGGGTTCTGTCCTTTAGCCAGTTTGCAACCCATCTAGTGACATAAGGGTTTACGTTTAAGCTGTTGAGCTTATCTATGATGCCTGAGTGGGGTATTGTGTTGAAGGCCTTAGCCAAGTCCAGGTAGGCTGTATGGACTGCTTTGCCCTCATCGATGGCTCTAGTGACTGTTTCAAAAAAGTCAACCAGGTTCAAAAGGCAGGATCTGCCCTTTACAAAGCCGAACTGGGTGGGGTCAAGTGTCTGTAGGTCTCCTATGTCTCTGTTTATGAGTTCCATAATGATTCTTTCCATAGCCTTGCAGACCAGGCTGGTCAAGCTTATGGGCGGTAGTTCCCAGGGTCTGTAGAGGTATCCCCTTTGTGGAGTGGGACCACTGTTGCTGTACGCCAGTGTTCAGGTACATATCCTGTAGTAAGGCTAAGGTTAAATAGCATTTTTATGTGCAGGTTTAGCTTCTCTTGGAGTTCACGTAGCACACAAACCGGGATACCATCAGGTCCCATTGATGCTGTGTTTTTAGCTTTGTTGAGGGCGGTTCTCACTTGGACATCTGAGATGACAGAGGGATTACATTCAGCTGGGATAAGTATTTTTTCTTTTGGGGGTGAGGGAGGGGAGAAATTTGCACTGAACCTATCAGCCAGAATGTTGGCAATATCTGTGGGTTCAGTGTATTTTTTGTTGTTGTGAACTAAATCTGAGCATATCTGAGGGCTTCCGCCCAGGTTTCTAACATAGCTGAAGAAGGCTTTGTGGTTATCTTTAGTGTCCTTAGCGATTTTTTTCTCAAAGTTGGCCTTGGATGTTTTTATGAGAGAAAGTAGTTTTCTGCTAATGTTGATCAGAGATGTCTTCCCTTTATGGGATTTTGCTGTGTCGTGCAGTAGCTTCCTTCTTTTGTTATACAATTTGCTAATGGCTGAGGTCCACCAGACAGGACGCTTGCCTTTGGTGGAGAGGGACTTGGATTTATTTGGGATTGCATGATCCATGCATTCTTGGAGATGTCCATAGAAAGCATTTGTGAAGGATTCGGCATTGTGGGATGTGGTATCCACTGGCCCAGTGGGCTTAAAGGATACCATCTCAGTCTTAAGAAGAGTGAAGTCTGCTTTTGAGAAGTTTTTTACTGTGGTCTTTTGTGCTGGGGGTGGAGGTGGGATATGTATATCCAGGGTGATTAGTTTGTGGTCAGATCTCACTAGTGAGGGGTATACCTCCGGTGTGGAGCATTTTGTCCCCATGTTTGTGATGATCAGGTCTAGTATATTATCTCCCCTAGTGGGAGAGGTGACTAGTTGTTCCAGTGCATTTGAATTTATGAATTCCAGGAACCTTAGGGCTAGGGTGTTAGGGCTAGAATAATGTACCCAATCTATGTTTGGGTAGTTGAAGTCTCCAAGTGTGATGGCATTTTGTGATACATTCATATCCTCCAATGTCTTCAGGAAGGCTGAGTGGGGTTCCTGCGATTGGGAGGGTAGTCTGTAACATGCTACCAGTTGTATAGCAGTTTTATGATTAGTTGCACCTGTATGGTCTCTGATGCTTCATGTGTTGCTACTAACCTGGAGGTGTGGGTGTCCTTGATGAATATGGACACTCCCCCTCCCTTTGTGGTTCGGCCCGGGTTTTGGGGCCGAAAAGCATGATACGAGGTATAGCCTGGTAGTGCCGGGGTGCTCTCAGGAGCCTTGAACCAGGTTTCAGTTACTGCACAGAAGTCGATGTTCTCCATACTGAGGAGTGCATCGAGTGCCTGCATCTTGAGATTTAGACTTCTGGCATTGAGCAGCATTACCCTTAGTTTTTTTCCATTTTTGTTTTCTAAGGAGGTGGGTTTGTCTTTTGAGCCTTGCCTAAAAAAGGCACTATGGGGGAGGCAAGAGCCTTAGCCAATACCCAGAAGCCCAGTGGTGACAGGTGCAAGCCGTCCCTTGTGAAGCAACATGGCTTGTCCAACATGTCATCCCAGGCAGACAGACATTGGATCCCCTTAGAATGACACCAGTACTTGAGCCAATTATTAAAGCTGATCATCTTGTCTTTGTATTGTGGCATCATTCTTGGTGAGGTCAAGATGCTGCTCAGGGTCAGGGTCATACCAGCTTGGGCTACATAATCAGAGAGCTCCTCTATGTCTCTTTTCATGTAGTCCAGGGAGGTACGTCTCAGGTCATTCACGCCAGCATGGACAATGACGGAGTCATATTTGTACTTGCTTTGGAGTGACCTGAGTGCGTGTGTTATGTGGCGGATCCTAGCTCCTGATAGGCAGCTCACAGTCACCCTCTCCTTGTTCAGCCTGGTAAGTGGGACATCAGTGTGTCTGACTATAGAGTCACCTATTACTAGTGTATCAGGCATGGTGTTTGGCCTTAAGGGCTGTGATTGGTTGACACACTGATTTATTGAAGTATGTGTTGCATGTGTTTTGTTTTGAGGTGGTGGATTTTTGGATGTCTGCTTTGGGACCCTCTGTTGTTTTGGTAAGTTTTTTATTAGAGCCTCCGAGTATTTCTTTGTGTTTTTATGTGTTTGGTTTGCAGTTGTGGTAGGTCTATGTGGGACTGGGTTTGTTGTGTGTGTGGTTGCCATCTCCTCCTGTCTGGTCATGCCAGCCCTGAGTTGAGAGAGTTCAGCCTCCAGTTTGGCTATATAGTTGCATCTCTCACATGTATTTGTGTTTGTTGGGAGGAGGAGAGGGTTGTCTGTGTACATGAGACAATTGTAGCATTGTCTCAAGATACCCAGATTAACCAGCTGAACTGGAGAGGACGCCAGTAATCTACCACTTGACATGCTAGAACAGTATAAGGGAGTGTACCTCATTATTCTAAGGCAGGGATTTATAGGATTCCTATCCCTTCATCACAGGTGTCATTTGAAAAGGACCTTAATGACATCAGCGTAACCTGGCATAATGTAACTGATTTTTCAAAGGTTGTGTCTTTTCAACTTTTGATCACACATCATGGAGACATATGTTATGCCAGTAATGGGACTGTACCAGCAGGAAAAAGCAAATGTAATGACATCAGGCATGAAGGTGTGTTAGACTCTTTGTACTTAAAAAGCTATGACTGGAGGCGTAGCGTGGGCATGATAAGTGACCATTACTACATCTGTGGTAATTGTGCCTACCTCTGGTTGCCTACAGACTGGTCTGGGTGTTGCTTTGTAGGCTATATTACTCCTGCTATTCAACATTTCGAACACCCACCTGCAGGGAGACTGAGAAATAAGTGGGCAATCCACTGGACTGAGCAAGTATTTTCAATTTTTAATCCTGGGTATGGAGTGCAAAGGACAATGCTTAAAATCATCATACTTGCCCAAATTCTACAGGAGGTGGCCAACGAAACTTCACATCACATCAGGATAGCAAATCGAGAAATGACTGAAATGCGAACTGTGGTGTTACAGAATCGAATGGCACTTGATATAATGCTTGCTGCAAAAGGGGGGTCATGTGCCCTCATAGGGAGCCATTCCTGTTCAAAGATTAGTGACTATCATGATGAACAGGAAAAACTGGCAATCTTCATGGAACAAAGGGCCAAAGAGTTGGACAGCACATCCAAAATTTGGACACTTTTTGGATGGCTGGGAAGTATTTTTGGCAACCTGGGAACTAGCATAATTCAGGGTATTGTCATTGTACTTTTTATTATATTTGTAATCATTTTAGCATTTCCTATTCTAAAGGCTGTGATTACAAAATGTTTAACCTCACCTGCACATAAAATGCCACTGCATGCACAAATCAATGACAGTTCTATTTTGACAAAAAATGATGATAACTACTATGATGCTGAGACGTATTTTATAAAGTTAATAAAAATAAAAATATAATTATATGGTATGACACTAATAGTGTCAGAGGGAGAAAACTGTTATGGGACAAGACCAGCTTATTAAAATGTATATTAATTTCAGTTTATTAATGATGCTATAATATGATTGTTAAAAAGCAAATATAATTTGTATGCAGGGCTGGGAAAAATACAGCTTCATAAGCCCACAGTATTGCTTTTTTTTACTGCATTCTTTTAGTATGTAATAAGAGAGAATAGTACGCGCTGCATAAAGTAAGGCATGTAGTTATACAAAAAGGAATTTGTTAGCCTGACTCCTCCAGGCTAAGAGTGCATTGTTGCTAAAGCAGGTTTGAAACATCCAAGGTCAGAAACAAGACCCTTTAGAAGCAGGTGAATCATGTATAGGAAGGTGTTCACGTGAAGTCTGAGGCGAAAATCATGAGGGATGAGAACATTTGCAAAGTTTTCTAAAGGAGACAGTCATTGTAACATCATCTCCTTTCCTAAACTTTACTTGCTAGTTGTTCCAGTGATCAGATTTTGCTGACACCTGGGCTTTGTATTTGGTTTCTGTGTTCCTCCATTTTCTTGTGTGGCCAGAGGTAGTTTCTTTACTCACCAGTGGGAGTGGGGAGTACTGAGCTGCTTGTTTGTCCTCAGAGGAGTGGTTAGAAGCAGCAACTGGTAATTTGTTAGCCATTTTGGGTCATTTCCTGTTTTTTCCAGCCCCCTGCTATAAAGCACGCGTTAGCGCGATTTAGCAAGATTTAGCGTGGAGCTGCTACCGTTGCACAATAGGGCAGCACCGGTTAAGCAGATTTAAACTATTAGGGCTACCTAAAGTCCACTCTTCAAATTTTCCCTTAAAACTACCTTCCTCAAAGTGTACTACTGTTCTATTTAGTGTATCCTACAACTATAAATTATCTCTACTTGACTCCCAAGTAGACTATTCTCTATCCGTATAGCTAGCACTTGCTCCTACAGTACTTATCACCTCAATACAGCACTCTTGTTATAGAAAGTACCCCAAAAAAAGCAAACCCCATTTCTCAGTCACCCACATCCCCCAAAACCTTTTTTTTAAGTTTTTCTGTCTATTCCTTCTAGCATGTCGAGGGATCAGTTACTAATGTCCTCTCCTGCTCAGCTGGTGAACCTGGGATTATTGAAGCAATGTTACAATTGCCTCATGTACACAGACAACCCTCTCCTCCTCCCACAAAACACAAATACATGCGAGAGATGCAACTATACAGCCAAACTGGAGGCTGAGCTCTCTCAACATAGGACTGGCAAGACCAGACAGGAGGAGAAGGTAACCACACACACTATAGACCCAGTCTCACATAATACCATCACAACCTCAAATCATACACATAAACACACAAAGACATACTCTGAGGCTCTGATCAAAAATCTACCAAAACAGCAGAGGCCACCAAAGCAGACACCCAAACAATTACCACCTCAGAACACAACAGCTGCATCACATAGACCACACAGTCAGAGTGTCAAGCAGTCACAGCCCTTAAGGCCAAACACTATGCCAGACACACTAGTCATTGGTGACTCCATAGTCAGACACACTGACGTCCCGCTCACCAGACTGAGTAAGGAGAAGGTCACAGTAAGCTGCCTGTCAGGTGCTAGAATCCGCCACATAACGCATGCACTCAGGTCTCTCAACAGCAGGTACAAGTACGACTCAATCATTGTCCACGCTGGTGTAAACGACCTGAGATGTACTTCCCTGGACTACATGAAAAGAGACATAGAGGAGCTCTCTGATTATGTAGCCCAGGCAGGTATGACCCTGACCTTGAGCAGTATCCTACCTTCACCAAGAATGATGCCACAATACAGAGATAAGATGATCAGCTTTAACAATTGGCTTAAACTCTGGTGTCATTCAAAGGGGATCCAATGTCTGTCTGCCTGGGATGACATGCTGGACAAGCCACGCTGCTTCGCAAGGGACGGCTTGCACTTGTCACCCCTGGGATTCCGGATTTTGGCAAAGGCTCTTGCCACCCCCATAGTGCCTTTTTAGGCAAGGCTCAAATTCTAAACCTACCACCCTAGAACAAAACAAAAAAAAACTAAGGGTAATGCTGCTCAATGCCAGAAGTCTCAACCTCAAGATGCATGCACTCGAGGCCCTTCTCAGTATGGAGAACATCGATGTCTGTGCTGTGACAGAAACCTGGTTCAAGGCTCCTGAGAGCACCCCAGCACTATCAGGTTTTACCTCATATCATGCGTTCCGGCCACAAAACCCAGACAGTACCAAGAAAGGAGGAGGGGTATCCATATTCATCAAGGACACCCACACCTCAAGATTGGTGGCATCGCACAATGCATCGGAAACCATCCAGGTGCAATTAACCATAGGCAAGACTGCTCTGCAAATTGTAGCATGTTACAGGCCACCCTCTCAAACTCAGGAACCTCATATGGCCTTCCTGAAAACACTGGAGGGGATAAATGTATCTCCGAACACCATCATACTAGGTGAATTCAACTACCCTAATATAGACTGGGAACACTACTCAAGCCCAAACACTCTAGCCCAAAAGTTCCTGGAATTCATAAACTCAAATGCCATGGAACAACTAGTCACCATCCCCACAAGAGGAGAGAACATACTTGATCTCATCATCACGAACATGGGAGCACAATGTTCAACGCCAGAAGTATACCCCTCACTGGTGAGATCTGATCACAAACTAATCTCGCTGGAGGTCCTCATCCTGCCCCACCGAAATGAAAAAGACCACAGTAAAGAACTTCTCGAAAGCTGACTTCACACTTCTAAAGACTAGTGTGGTCTCCTTTAAGGCCCCTGAGCCAGCGGTTAACATTACTCAAACCACTGAATCACTTACAAATGCCTTCTACCAGCACCTGCAGGGCTGCATGGATCAGGCAATCCCAAGCAAAACAAAGACTCTTTGTACCAAAGGCAAGCGTCCAGTCTGGTGGACCCCAGCCATAAACAAACTCTACAACAAAAGGAGAAAGCTACTTCAAGATAGAGCAAAATCCTTAAAAGGTAAGACACCGCTGATCACTATAAGTAAAAACTAAGAGCTCTCATAAAATCATCCAAAGCTAATTTTGAGAAAAGAATAGCTAAGGACTCTAAAGACAACCATAAGACCTTCTTTAGCTATGTTAGAAACCTGGGAGGAAACTCCCAGATATGCTCAGAATTAGTTCAAAATGATGTGAAGATTACTGATCCTACAGACATTGCCAACATACTGGCTGACAGGTTCAGTGCAAACTTCTCCCCACCCTCCCCGCCTAAAGAAGAGATATCTATACCAAATGATTGTAGCCCCCCAAACATCTCTAATGCTCAGGTGAGAACTGCTCTCTCCAAGGCAAAGAACACAGCATCCATGGGACCTGATGGTGTCCCCGGCTGTGTGCTCCATGAACTCAATGAGGAATTAAACCCACAGTTAGGACAGCTGTTTAATCTTAGTCTCACCTCCGGATACGCACTCCAGGAGTGGCGCACAGCGACTGTGGTCCCACTCCACAAAGGCGGTGCCTCCACCGACCCTGGAAATTACCGTCCCATTAGCTTGACAAGCCTGATCTGCAAAGCCATGGAAAGGATCATAATGGATCTCATAAATAAAGACATAGGGAATTTGCAGACTTTGGATCCAACCCAGTTTGGCTTTGTCAAAGGCAGATCATGCCTTTTAAACTTGGTTGACTTTTTCGAAACAGTCACCAAGGCCATTGACGAGGGAAAGGCTGTCCATACAGCCTACCTAGACCTGGTGAAGGCTTTCGATACAATACCCCACTCGGGTATCATTGAAAAACTCATCAACTTAAATGTAAACCCATACATTACAAGATGGGTTGCAAACTGGCTGAGTGACAGAACCCACAGGGTCAGAGTTGCTGGCGCCATGTCAGACTCTAAGCCTGTCACAAGTGGTGTCCCACAGGGCTCAAGTCCTGGGCCCACTCTTGTTTGGCATCTACTTTTCTGAAGTACAAGCAAACACAGGAGGGTTATGGCTGACAAAGTTTGCAGATGACTGCAAACTGGGCGCCGTAGTTGAGAACACATCCGACATAGATATCCTTCAGAAGGGTCTCACAGAAACAGATAACTGGTGCCAGAGCCATGGCCTCAAGTTAAATGCCAAGAAATGCATACTCATACCCTTCGGGAAAAATAAGGTTACCCCTAGCTACCATATAGGTGGCAATCCCCTGTACACAGAAGAAGTTATTAGGGACATGGGAACCCAGGTTGACAGTAGCCTTTCATTTGACACTCATATTGCTAAAGTAGTTAGGAAGACCTTCTACATTGCCCACCTTATCATGAAGGGATTCACATCTAGATCAAGGGAAGTCATAGTCTCCCTATACTCATCACTCATCAGACCAATGATTGAGTACAATGCCCCATTCGGAATGTATCTGACCCGACGCTTACAGCAGCAGGAGAGGCCACAAAAGTTCCTCACCAAAAGGATAAAGGGTCTCAAAAATCTGTCTTATGCTGCACGACTGAAAGAACTCCAGTTATATTCAGTTGCGTACCGCTTGCTCAGAGGTGACCTATGCCTGACATACAAGGCCATGTCAAACCCAGATTTGATGAATATGCTTCATCTCAAAAAATCTAGATCCCTCAGAGCCACAAGGGCGGGTGACTTAAACCTCGACACGGTTATTAATAGGACATGCTGGAGGGATAGATTCATCACCCAAAGACTCCCTATGCTGTGGAACAAAATCCCGGTTTATGTGAGGCAGAGCTCCTCGCTGGCCGTGTTCAAGAGGAATCTTGACCAATGGATGGGAGATCGCAGATACACCCCAGGGGTTACCTCAGTGTCACTGCTCGACAGAGGCACAGCTAAATAATGGGCATAGTTTCACCAAACTAAGGGGTGGCGTAAGCCACAAAACTATGGGCTAGGCTTATAAATGCCCTCGGGCAGATAGCCTAGTATGAACCTATGAACCTATGAACCTATGAAATTGCATGAGCAGTTTGATAAGAAAATGCATAAAAATTACAGTTTTGTATGTAAAGTGAGAATGCTTCATCAAGTATTATGAAGACTAACTCCCAGCACTGTAAGAATACAATTTCTGTGTTGTTCCTGACTAAAGGCATATAAGGTAAATTCTTAATGTTATTTATTTATGACTTTAACACCATGTATTTAAACTTATTGGAAACACTCACCATCCAACCCAATACCATATTTATGGATGACTTTAATTACTCCGCTATTAACTGGAATCCTATATGACACCAAATGTACAGGCACCGAGATTCATGGACTTTGTAAACACAAACTCCCTGGACCAGCTTGTCAATGCACGAATAGGAGTGCAACCATACTGGAACTGGTCCTCATTAATATGGGAGAGTGTTGCACACCCCTTAGTGTAATGTCTGTGCTGGTAAGGTCAGGACACAAAATGATCTCCTTTGAAGTAAAAATAAAACCTGGGCCCTCAGCTAACCCTGGAATATTCAGGAACTAGTTTAAGGCTAACTTCCTGCTATTAAGTGATAACCTGGCAAAATTTCCAGCTCTTAAACCCTGGGAACACTGCTGCCTATGCAGAACTGTTCACAGAAACCCTATATAAGCATGTTAATAGTTGCGCATAGACAGCTGTACCCATCAGGAAGATGTGTGGAACTATCTGAAACAACAAGGCACCCTGGTGGAATCATAAAATCAACAGGCTGTATAACAGAATCAGGGTAAAAATTAGGAAGTGCCGCACCCAGCAGGCTAAAAGCACTCTCATCAAACTAAACAAACAACTTGGAGGAAAAATTAAGTCTGCCAAAGCAAATATTGATGCAAACTTGGCCTCCCAGGCCAAGGACAACCAAAAGGCATTCTTTAGCTATGTCCATAACCTGAAAGGCAATGCACAATTGTGTGCAGAACTCATTGTAAATGGGACCACCTATACTGACCCATAAGATGTAGCAAGCCTAATAGCTGACAAATCCAGCTTCAACTTTACCCCTCTCTCCCTCCCTCAACCTCACAGCCAAGGACAACCAAAAGGCATTCTATAGCTATGTGCATAACCTCAAAAGTAATACACAATTGTGTGCAGAACTTACTGTAAATGGAGCCACCTATACTGAGCAAGAAGATGTAGCAAACTTACTGACCAACAAATTCAGCTCCAACTTTATCTCTCTCCCCTTTAACCTTCCTTCAGTAAATACCATCAAATATAACTTCCCCTGTCAAGAGCACTACATCAGTGGTATTGTACCCCTGCTATTGTACCTCAAATTTCAGTTATGCAAATTTTTGAATTCATTAACTTCTAAATCACTGTATGAACATGCCTTGCTAAGCTAGGCCTGATCTTGGACTGCTTCTCAGCTTTTCTGTTGTCACCAGTTTTTTCCATATCACTAGTGATTATTACACTTCTAATTTTAAGCTATTAGTGTAAGAATAGTAGTCATTGCTGCATTGAGTATGATTTTATTTTCTATTAGTTCTGATGTAAATATTGTACTTTAATTTTAATTTTTATTTCTCATTTTCAATTTTCGTATATAATGTTGTATCTTGCTACTATCATTGTGATGTAATTTATGCATTTTATAACTGTAATGTTTGAAACTGTAGCTTATCTCCCTAGGTCTCCCCTAAAAACAGACAATCCAGCCCAGTCAGACACTACCCAGTAAACAAATGTAAAATAAATAAATTAAATAAATAAATGGGCCCAGACAATATCCCAGGATTCCTTTTAAATAGCATGAAACATGACCTATCTGGCCCTCTGGAATTGCTATTTAACTGTAGTCTCCAAATATGCTTCATGCCTCATGAATGGAGAACAGCAACAGTCATCCCTCTGCACAAAGTGGGCCATCTACAGACCCTGGAAACTTCTCTCTCTTTTGGGTGTTCCCTTTAGGGGCCGCCACAGCAGATCATCTGTTTCCATTTCTTCCTATCCTCTGTATATTGCTCTGTCACACCAACCACCTGCATGTCCTCAATCACCACATCCATAAACCTTATCTCATGCCTTCCTCTTTTCCTCTTACCTGGCAGCTCCATCCTTAGCATCCTTTTCCCAATATACCCAGCATCCCTTCTCAGCACATGTCCAAACCAATGCAATCTCACCTCTCTGACTTTGTCTCCAAACCGTCCAACCTGAGCTGACCCTCTAATATACTGATTTCTAATCCTGTCCATCCTTGTCACACCCAGTGCAAATCGTAACATCTTTAACTCTGTCATTTCCAGCTCTGACTCCTGCCTTTTTGTCAATGCCACCGTCTCCAACCCATACAACATAGCTGGTCTCACTACCCTCTTGTAAAGCTTCCCTTTCACTCTTACTGATACCTGTCTGTCACAAATCACTCCTGACACTCTTCTCCACCCATTCCACCCTGCCTGTACTCTCTTCTTCACCTCTCTTTCACACTCACCATTACTCTGAACTGTTGATCCCAAGTACTTAAACTCATCCACCTTTGCCAACTCTACTCCTTGCATCCTCACCATTCCTCTATCCTCCCTCTCATTCACACACATATATTTTGTCTTAGTCCTGCTGACCTTCATTCCTCTTCTCTCTAGAGCATATCTCCACCTCTCCAGAGTCTCCTCAACCTGGTCCCTGCTCTCACTACAGATCACAATGTCATCTGCAAACATCATAGTCCATGGGGCCTACTGCCTGATCTCGTCTGTCAACCTGTCCATCACCATTGCAAATAAGAAAGGGCTCAGAGCTGATCCTTGATGTAATCCCACCTCCACCTTAAATGCATCTGTCACTCCAACTGCAGACTTCACCACTGTCACACTACCCTCGTACATATCCTGTACCACTCTTACATACTTCTCTGCCACTCCTGACTTTCTCATACAATACCACAACTCCTCTCTAGGCACCCTATCATATGTTTTCTCCAAGTCCACAAAGACACAATGCAACTCCTGACCTTCTCTATATTTCTCCATCAACACTCTCAGAGCAAACATCGTATCTGTAGTGCTCTTTCCTGGCATGAAACCATACTGCTGATCGCTAATCATCACCTCCCTTCTTAACCTAGCTTCAACTACTCTTTCCCTTAACTTCAACCTGTGACTGATCAGTTTTATCCCTCTGTAGTTACTACATCTTTGCACATCACCCTTATTCTTAAACATAGGTACCAAAACACTTTTTCCTCACTCCTCAGGCATCCTCAGACTTTCCAGGATTTCATTAAACAATCTGGTTAAAAACACCACTGCCATTTCTCCTAAGCACCTCCATGCTTCCACTGGTATGTCATCTGGACCAACAGCCTTTCTATTCTTCATCCTCTTCATAGCTGTCCTTACGTCATCCTTGCTACCCTGAAAACTACAGACCCATAGGTCTCACTAGTCTCATATGCAAAGCCAAGGAAAGAATTGTTATGGAAATGATCAATAATGGTATAGTAAACTACAAGACTCTGGACCTAACTCTATTCATAAGCTCATAGGTTGGTACTAGGCTTTCAACCCTAGGGCCTATGCAAGCCTAGCCATAACAATTCCCTGGCTATTTCTTCCCACACTATTTACTTCCCTGGACCCCTGTCTAGCAGGGCAATTGACATGATCCCTGGGGTGAATTTCCTTTCTCCCATCCAATCGTCAAGGTTCCTTTTGAAGTGGGCCAAAGAGGCGCTCTGCTTAACATGTATGGGCAGTCTATTCCAGAGTCTGGGGAGTCTCTGGGTCAGGAACCTATCCCTCCAGCATGTTTTGTTTATTGTGATGACAATGTTTAGATCCCTGGAGTGTGTGACTCTGAGGGATTGGGATTTCTTTAAGTGTAACTTGTCCAACAGCTCTGGGTTTGACATGGCCTTGTATGTTAAGCAGAGATCGCCTCTGAGTAGATGATATGCGACAGAGTATAGATGGAGTTTTTTAAGGTGGTCAGCGTAGGGTATCTGCTTTAGGCCTGTGATTCTTTTAGTGAGACATTTCTGCGGCCTTTCCAGTTGTTGCAGATGTCTTGAGGTTTTATCAAGGCCAGGTCATGCTTACTTAACCTGGTGGACTTCTTTGAGAAGGTCACAAAAGGAATGGATTAGGGCAAAACGGTTTGCACTGCCTACAATGACCTGACTAAGGCATTTGACACAATAACTCACTCAAGCATTGCTAACAAGCACAGGAGGTTAGGTACAAACCCTTACATCTCCCAGTGGATAGCCACAGACAGGACCCAGGAGGTTAGAGTTGGGGAGTCCACCTCTACAAAACAGGCCAGTCACAAATGGAGTCCCTCCGGGATTGGTCCTGGGATCACTCCTTTTTGGCATTTATTTTTCTGAAGTCAAGGCCAATGTCAATGGACTCTGGCTAAATACAATTGCAGATAATTGCAAATTAGGAGCCATCATTGAATCCCACACCAACACAGATGTTCTCCATGAAGGGTTGACACAGACAAATAACTGGTGTCAGACAGCCATGGACTAAAAGTAAATACAAAAAAGCATAATAGTATTCTTCATGAAGTTATCCACCCCTGGTAGCCATCATATTGACAATACACCCCTTCGATATGACCCACTAGTTAAGGACGTAGGTATACACA
This sequence comes from Protopterus annectens, assembly GCF_019279795.1. Classification (NCBI taxonomy): domain Eukaryota; kingdom Metazoa; phylum Chordata; order Ceratodontiformes; family Protopteridae; genus Protopterus; species Protopterus annectens. Next base: position 1,649,495,633 of record NC_056729.1, read on the forward strand.
TAGGCAGTAATATGGTCTTTGACCACCACTTATCTACAGCAGTGAGACAATCATTCTGTGTTGCACAACTTATAAACAAAGGTATGGAATCTAGGTCCAAGGAAGTCATTGTTCCACTGTATTCAGCATTCATCAGACCTATCATTGAGCACAGTGTCCCCTTTGGTATGGACCTAGCCAGGCATACCCAACAATTAAGTAAAATGTCCTATGCAAACCACATCAAGACCCTATCCCTGTATTCTGTTTCCTACAGGCTGTTGAGGAGAGATCTCTTCCTGGCATACAGGGCATTATCAGACCCCACTCTGATGGACCTCCATTGCATATCTGCAAAACAAACAGCACCACAATTACCCATTCAAAAGATTTAAACTTGCCTGCGATATAAATAGGACCTGCTGGAGAGACAGGTATGTATCCCAGATACTACCCCTGTCTCTGGAACAGGCTCCCCAACCATGTGAAGCAGTGTTTGTACCTAACCCAATTCGAGTGTAATTTGGATAGTTGGATGGGGAACAGGAAATTCATCCCTGGTTTGGCATCTGTGTCTCTAATGGACACAGGTAACATGTAAATGGTTCATCTCCCAGGCCCCTGCTTACACTTATCAAATGTACCAGTACTTGTCAGAGATTTGGGACGCATGGCTAGACTTTAAAAGGACCTTGTGGTCATTAGCTTAGTAAACACCTATAGGTTCATAGGTTAGTACTAAGCTAACTGCCCTTGCGAGCCATTTTAAGCCTAGCCAATTATCCCTTGTGAGACTCAAACCCTGCACCTTGTGCTTGCAAGGCAAACACCTTAACCATTAGGCCACCATATATACCTATGAACCTAATCATCAAGCCCTGCCATCATTGACTGGTCCTCAATCACCCACTAGGTATTTCCATCAGGCATTTAGCCTTTGGTCTTTTATTTTTATAGCCCTAACACCCACCCTGGTGGCTAAAGTGGGCACCAGCAACCACAATGACATTTTATACTCTCCATATAGCATGTGCATGCTTTCACATATATGCCCCTAAGAATTACCATCTCCAGCTTGGAGTCATCAGACCTATGTTCCTTGATCTTATAGCCACTGTGAATGTGCAAGTCTCTGGTTGCACAATAATGATCAGATAACTAGAATCAACATCTCTGTCCTCCAAGACTGTTGATTTGGCATAATATGCTCCCTCTCATTTGCTTATACCAGAGCTGCTAACTAACCAAAAATCATCTGGGTCATAGTCAGAGCTCCGTCCCTCTATGCTGCAAAGATGGACAATTCAAATCCTTTTATTCAAGACAGAAATGGAATTATATGTTATCTTGGCCTGGATCCACAGATATATAGTGCAACGTGCAGCACAATTTAGTGCAGTTATTATCAGCATGCAGGATGTAGGTGATTCATAGACCAGATGGTGTGGCCATGCAAGGGGAAGCATAGCATGCCATGCAGAGCATACAAACGACTAGATACTGATATGAAAATGAGGAATTCCATGCAAATGAGGCACACACATTGTGGAAATAGTAACATCAGTCATTAAGTAGGTGTGTCATTTCTGGCAACAACAACAACTAAATTCCTTTTCATCTTCTAACATGTCTATCTAACGCACATTTGTGAAAAGAACAAGTGAAACATTTTAATAGACTTTATCTTGATAGGCAATGCCTTGATGATATCATGAATGTTTTTGTAATGGATACTAAGTTAGATAAAAATGCATTTTGTGTTGTGTCTTTAAACGAGTTAATTACTTCGTTTGAGTCATCAAATGAAGTTTATAAATCTGTGTAATGCATGAGTTTAAATTTTAACGGTCTAATGAAGCTACGGTAAAAGCGCTTACCAGTTGTTTTAGAAATAAATAAGACTTTATTTTACTTTTATGTCATGGTCAACGTTTCATTCACTGAATAGTTGATGCTGGATTTTCACGTGCGCCTTGGTTATCTCTCAGCTTTGATATTTGGATTTTTACTGATATGATATGAAATTGAGGAATTCCATGCAAATGAGGCACACAAATTGTGGAAATAATAACATCAATCATTAAGTAGGTGTGTCATTTCTGGCAACAACAAAAACTAAACTCCTTTTCATCTTCTAACATGTCCTGCACACCTTCCTTTTCAGTATAACTTCATAGTCACACACATATCTTGTGCTACATTACTCTAATATACACTTCAGGATTAGCTCTCAGACATTTATACTATTGTAAGCATTTATCTGTGATTATTTTCTGACAATTTTTTTGTGCATTGCTGTAATTGTCTTCTATATAAATTTTTATAATTTCTATGAATATATTCACTTGGGCTCTATCCGCAAATAGTCAGTATATTATCCCAGTAAACAAACAAAAATAACTAGATAACTAACTAACTAAATAAAAAGCAAACAAACGGAAATGTATCAAAGAGGCACAGTGCACCACAGCACAAATGCATTCTGAGCACTAGGGTTTACTGGTGTACATAGTATGGTATCTGTAGCAGCAGCTATTGGTGAAAAGCATGTATTAGTGGGCACTGATTGGCCAAGCTATAGCCATCTGCACCATTACAGAAGGTACCATCAGCACCTTGCATACCACCAACTCAGAAACCAGCAGGTAGTGGACTTACATTGCATAGACAGGGAGACCATATGGGGGCTAATCAAACTGTATCACACATGAGCAGAATCAAAGATACTTCATAGATTGCTCATTCCAGTGAACACAAAGTTATATTCAGCATTTACCCCTTTAGCTACAGAAACCTTTAGCAACCTGCAGGGTGCATTAAGCACATTGTGAGAATTGGCCATGCATATCCTACACAAGTTTCTCATTATCATACTGAGCATGTGGGGGACTATATCTGGTCCTGCAGGACTATAGATTAGAGAACAACCACTATGTAACAATTTCACAGTACGGCCTGTTTCCATAAGAACTTTGGGGACATAGCTAACATATAGGTTCATAAGTTCATAGGTAAGTACTAGGCTATCTGCCCAAGAGCATCTATAAGCCTAGCCAGAATATGCTGGCTTTTGCCGCCCCCTTAGATTAGTTCCCTGTGCCTCTGTCCAGCAGAGTCATTAGTTTCCAGTGCCTCTGTCCAGCAGAGCCACTGCAGTGATCCCTGGGGTAAATCTTCTGTTTCCAATCCACTTGTCAAGGGTTCTCTTGAAGAGTGTTAGTGAGGGGCTCTGCCTAATATACACATCCATCAAGGCTCTATTTAGTCCACTGGGCATGCGATGCATAAATAGGAAGGGCTTCTACTCCTTGGACTGTAAGGCAGTATGTGATGTCCAAGACATTATACATAATGTGCCCATACATGACCCAGATAGTTCCCACGATTCACATATATTGTACATATCTGGACGTATATCAATGGTTCATTTGAGGTGTCTTTCGACAGGGTCATCTAATCAGTAGGTAGGTTACACACAATAGTATATACACGTATCATTCAAGCAGCGACCAGGCCATGTATAATAACATGACTGCTATGTGAAGCAGGTGAACACAGTGCATGCTCTGAAGACAGGCATGATAATCACCACCTACAATCCCTGGAGTGTGCCACAGGTGCAGTATAACCCATGCAGAAATGTGTAAAGTCTTGGCGCAAGTATCTGGAAAACTAAAAGGATGAGGCCACTGCCTTGACACATCATGCAGGGCACTGCATTAAGCACAGGGCACCTGCCATAAAATCTCTGTGGTGTGGTGCATATTGCACTAATATAGCACTATGGATACAACTGCAGCAGCAGGGGAATATTCCAGAAAGGTCACCCATATCATTATGTCCAGCTGCGGAAAAGTAGAGAGAAAAGTCTGGGTGTGAAAAGGTAGAACTGATATCAATTGTGAGGTGGAGGTGGGAGCAACACATCCTGAAGAAGTGGGATCTGGTTCATGTGGCTTAACAGATACAGTCAGCCAGAAGACTATAGGTTCAAATCTTATCAGAGTTATCAGAAAAGGCCACGTTTTAGAAGTAGCTGCCATTGTTTTTATCAACCACGTTTTCTCCTTTCTCACATTGGGTTGTTGGTCACATCAGCATTAGTCAATGTGACCAAATCACCTAAAGTGCTCAGTATCACATTTATCTGACCATCAGCTCAGCTATGAGCTGTTAAAAACTTGTTTCCTTTAGTCCAGGAACTGATTCCCTCAGCGTCCACTTATCAAATATGTATCTCTGGGCAAATCACCTAACCAGTCAGTGCACTGGGCAACTGGAAAATTAGGCAAGCTTCCTTAGCGGCTTTCTGGACCAACTGGCTAGCAGCTACCTATGAACCTATAAAACATACGGACTTCTGAAAGGTGATCTTTGCCTGGCACACAAGGTATCCCTGGACCCTGTTTGATGAACCTTTTGCACATCTGCAAAACAAACAACATCAGAACTACTCGATTAAAATACCTAAATTTTTGCTTGCAACATAAAGAAGATGCATTGGAATGACAGATATGTTTCCTCAGGGAATAGTCATTCTGTGGAACATGCTCCTTATCCACGTGAAGCAGAGTTCCTCTCTATCCTTTAAGTGCAACTTGGACTAATGGATGGGTAATTGGAAATTCAGCCCTAATCTGGCTGCTATGTCTGTGATAGACAGAGGGAGTCATTAAATCACCCCCTATATAAATCAAATTTATAAGGTCACACGGGTTGCACAGCTATGCTTATAAGGGGTTTAGTTGTCATTAGTCTAGTATACACCTATGAACCTAATTGAAAAAATGATGCATGCATTACGCCATTACCACACCAGACCACTGAAAAATTAAATGCAGTTGTTCACAGCAGTAAGGTGCTGTCCGCCTCTGATATCCACAGCACAGTGGTTTAACGAAAACAAGGAATAATTGTTCCAGCATAGAGACAAACACAGAATGGCTGCAATTAATTAATAAAAGTTGCTTTTTGAGGTTGAGATAAATGTAAATATTGCATGTTTCTGCTGTTTATTTGTGGTTTGTTGACAAGGACAGTTCAGACAGAATCTCCTCCCTTAAAGAGGACCAGACCAGTAAAATCAGGTGTACATTTGCAGAGGTAGTTGGACTCACTAACATAGCGTATTTATGAATCTAATTATTTATGTATGGCATAGTGGTCCTTGTAGAAACAGGAAATTATGGTACAGTGTCTGGAGTCTCCTATTTGGATTCTGTTATTAGTATGATTTTTTTACTTGGAGGCCTGAAAACTGTTTGCATTAGCAAAATGGCAGTGATCCTCTCCAACACTTCACATATGTTAGAGGTTCACAGGTTCTTACTAACCTTATGTCTAAAATGGACCATCAAGAAGCTGAGCCACATCAACCAGTACTGGTTGGTGAAACTTTGTGATCAATCACCATCATCCAGACTGGTTTTAAGAGCAGCCTATTCCAGAAATGTGGTGAGTGACCTTTGGCCAGCACTGGCTACTCCTGCGGCTAGACAACAGCCTCTATCTCGGTACTGGTAGTGCAGACACTTGGGATTAATTCTAAGAAGGCCTGCAGTACCTGTGCCAACATACAGGTAGAGCACCTTCAATGCCAGAAAGCCCCGTTCAGTTGAAGGAGTCATATCATTTTACATTGGTGCACAACACTAAAACAAAATTTGTAAATCTAGCAGTTCTGTGAGCAAGATTCCCTTTTAGGAACTGGGTATAGATTTCTGAAATTCTCTTTAGCCTATGTTGTTTGAAGAATCTCAGAGCCCTTCTTTAGAATCAGGCTTAATGAAAAGATCTTCAAAAAATAAGACATACCATATTAGATACAACCCGCTCACATCAAAGACTAAAAGCTCCCCCACTACAATACTAATAGCAAGGGACATACACCCAAATCCAGGTCCAAACTCTAACCTTAGCTCTATCTCAAATACCCATCTCACCCCAGCCCACCATACTGCTCCTCAAAAACAAATCTCCTTCTATTCTATTAATACCCGAAGCATTCTCAAGAAAGTTAGTCAGTTTCGTGCATGGTTAGCAAATCATGCCCCAGATGTCATTGCAGTAACAGAAACCTGGCTTAAACCTCACAACCTAGATAATGATATCCCCCCCGGCCATAACATAATTCGCCTTGATCGTAAAAACAAAAAGGGTGGGGAGGTTGCCATAGTATATTCTAGCAGTATTACTATTTCACACATTACACATTCCATCCCGTCTTTCTCACCAGCAGAAACACTAGCAATTAACCTTAAACCAAACAACTACACTACAATCATGATAGTAGCCACCTACATTCCACCAGGGGAAAATATTCCACTACTGGAAAACATTTTCTCCTATCTCTCCCTGAACATCCCAAATTAAACAATCCTCCTTAGTGGCATAAATATTAATTGGCTAACCCTAAATAACCCAGGATCCCCACACAATATTAATTTACATGGATTTACTCATCTAATTACTAAGCCAATGCATTTTAACAACACCCACACTACAAATACCCTCATTGATTGGATACTTATCTCAGCTCCTTCCACATATCACAATCCTGAAACCCTTTCTGATTCCCTGAGTGACCACTCACCCATAAAGGTGCTAAGATATACAAACCACCTCTCTAAACCACACAGATACATTACTAGATGTAATCTCTCCAATTTTAACCCAGAAACATTTAACACTCTCATATCTAGAGTATGCTTGGACTTCCTCACTACGCTCCTCCTAAATGAAGCTGTCATTGCTTTCACCTCTACTTTTCTGGATATCGTAAAGTCATTAGCCCCACCTCGCAAAATTAGGACAAAAGCAACAATATCTCCTTGGCTAACAAAAAACACAAAAACTCTCATGAAGTCTAGAGATAAGTCATGGAAAAAATGGCTACAAACAAAAGACCAAAATGACCTTCAAAGATGTAAAGAACAAAGAAACCTGGTGAAAAGGCTTATCAATAAAGACAAAAAAAGAATTCTATTATAACCCCCCTACAACACTAAAATCTGACCCAAAAAAATACTGGAATGCTATCAGTCAAATACTTCATCATGGAAACCCTACCCCAGAAAAGACACCAGTAGAAACTGCCAACACCTTAAATACTTACATGGTGAATCTATATCCAAACTCTTTAACTCCAATAGCACCAATACAATGAACCCCATAAACCCAGCTTCCTCCTCAACAGCTACCCCTCCCAAAATCTTCTCCCTCAAGCCCATCTCCACAACATACATCTGAACCCTACTCTCCAAAGTGAAACCATGCTCAGTATCTGCTGATAACATCCCATCATACTTTCTTCAGACAGCTGCCCACTCACTTGCCTTTCCCATCTCTATCATCATAAACCGCTCAATCTCTGAATTTAAAGTACCATCCATCTGGAAACAGTTCTACACCCTACCTATCCACAAAGGAGGTAACTCCACTGAAATTTCTAACTTTAGACCTTTTGCCATCCTCTCCCCTCTGTCAAAAGTTCTTGAAAAATGCATACATACTCAAGTCATGGAACATCTCCCTCAAGAAAGCCTACTTACACCTACACAACATGGTTATTGACCAAAACATAGCACTTATACTGCACTTCTATCCTTTCTAAATGCTATTTCCCTGGCCAGAGATGACCATAAACTTATCTCCTGTCTCTTCCTTGATCTCTCAAAGGCATTCTATACTGTTTCTCACTGTCTACTATTAAACAAAATGTCTAACCTCAACTTCTCCCCTGATACAGTGGCATGGTTTAAAAGCTATCTAAAAGATAGATTCCAATCTGTAAAATGGGACACTGTTTATCTACTCTCCTTCCAATACAAATGGGTGTCCCTCAAGGATCCATTCTAGGGCTACTACTTTTCAATATCTTCACAAACCTATTCTATACCTCCTGCCCACTCTCCTCGATTATACAATATGCCGATGACTCTACAGTCATAACAATAGCTAACTCTTCCTCTGAACTCTTAACAGCTACCCAGTCATCCTTTAACTCAGTAGAAACATGGCTCTCAAACAACCAACTCATCCTCAGCCCTAAAAGAACAGAACTCCTACTCTTCCTCCCTAAAACAGCCAACCACATCAAGGCCTCTTTTACTATCCAGTCACTTACCAAGACTCCTGTTGTAGTTGAATCTAGCTCAAAACTCCTTGGTATCCCAATCGATGATCAACTAAAATTTGACCTCCACATAAATAATAGTATCAGAAAAACCCATCTTAAATTAGGTCTACTATATAGAAATAAAAATGTCTCACTCAGGAAGCTAGAATAGCCCTCACTCATGCCTACCTTCTTCCCTGCTTAACATATTGCTCACAAATCCTTATTAATCTTAACTCCTCTTTCCTCACTAGACTTTAGACTACACACCACAAAGTAGTAAGATTTGCAACTCAGCAATCCTATAGATCTCACTACTGTCTCTCTCTAAGACACTAAAACTGGCTCGAACTGCCCCACCTCGTCCTTGTCTCCCAGTTCCAAACCATACACTCAATTCTTTACCAACCATCTTTCTGTCCAGCCTTACACATCCCAAACAATTTAAACTAACTCTAAAATAATATTTCAACAGGAAATGGATCTGCCAATGCCCAAACCCTCCTTGAAAACTCTCTACCTTACTTGGCTAATCAAATGTATTCCACACTCTCTTATACTTTTACTGTATCCTGTTAGATTCAATTGCTGTTTTATACTAACTACTAATTTTAAAAATGATGTGGCTATAATCTAGCTGTTTTTAACATTTTTCTACTTATAAAATATTTGTATGATGAAATGTAATCTGTACACTCTCAAAAATGCTCTTGTAGTCTGCTGGCTGATTGCCTTATTCCACTTGTATAATATCTGTAATAATGACTAAATGTTATATGTATTTAATGGAGCTTTTCTTCCCAGGCCTCTGCTGAAAAAGGGCTTCTGCTCAGTCAGACATTCCTGGTCAACAAATGTAAAATAAATAAATAAATAAATAAAATTGAGTGGTGCTATGCTACTACAAGTGCAAGATGTTTTGCAGCTTGATCATAATCAGGGGTGTAGCAAACACATTCCTTTTTGTGCTCACAAGATCTTGATACCACACCCTTGGACACCTACCACTAAAAAATGGACACATCTCTCAAACTTCTGCCCCCAGCATCATACCTCTCAACTGTACAGAGTTTCACAGAATGTCCAGATTTCTGCCTCATATTTTTGGTGTGTTCCTCATAAAAGTTTGATTTTCTGGCAAATCATTGGCAATGCATTGAGAATTAACATCAGAAAATAATAACAGACAAATGGGTTTTAGACTTCGTATCCTTCAGAAAATGTGGTGCTGTGGTAGCGTTGTCGTCTCACAGTAAGAAGTTGTCCTGTTTGATTCTCAGCTTGAGTGTCTTCTGTGCAGAGACATGTGTGAATGGATGTACCTTCGTTGAAGGTTGTGCGTCAGAGCTGGCAACTCGGCACGTAAAAATCTACTGGCAATCATTAGCAGACCGGAGTTCCGCTGTGGCGACCCCTAAAAGCCGAAAGACACAACAACATCCTTCAGAAAATGCATGCTAATGCAAAACCTGTTAGTCTATCAACTTTCTATGCTTGTAAGAGCAATATTTGAAAATGTTTTCTATTTTTGGGCCTTTGTCCCCCCATTCTTCATGGCTTTGTCCAGATTTCTTGCTCTAAGAGGTTGAGAGTTTTGCCTAGCATGTAATAAATGTAAATAAAATTTTCAGTTGTTCCCCCTAAAACTATTACAATATTTTTTTTAGATTAGCAATATTGCACCTGTTGTTAAAGGCATTGATTTAGACAGTCATAGACATAATGTACCTGTTTGTCCTCAACCTAATTTCCCCATTTTGCACATGGGGTCGGGGTGTCACTACAGCAGTGGCAATCATCTTGAGCCAAGGTTTACACAGCCAGGTGGCTAGCCTTGCTGCTGTAGTTCATTCGTACCACTCACACACACACACACACACACACACACACACACACACACACACACACACACACACACACACACACACACACACACACACACACACACACTCTCACCTGTGAAGAATTTAGAGTGTCCAGTCCTCCTATTCCATGTCTTTGGAATGTGGGAAGAAACCAGAGCACCTAGAGGAAACCCACACAAACACAAGGAGGACATGCAGACTCCACACAGAAGGCACCTCAGCAGTGGTGGCTAGTGGCTTGAAATCAAAGGGGGGCTGCAATAGACAGGTGAAATAGTGGAGCCAACATGAAGGGGTGTGACCAACTAGAAAGGGGTGGGGCTACACTAACACACAAAAATTGCTGGGACTTTAATTAAATATGCTGCCCTGGGTGCCAAACCATCATTTTGAGAGTCCAATCAAGACAAAATGAAGTGTAGAAGAAAAAAACATTTCAATGCATTGGCTACATGGCAGCTTACTTAATATTTAGATGGAAACAAAAAGGTTGTGAGACATGAAAAAAAAAGTGGTTTTTAAATACATTACCGGAATGCCAGTCAAAATCAAGTATAAAAAAACAAGCAGCACTTAACTCAAATCACTTCTTGCACTGAAGTTCTAATTATGATTTATATTCAGCTTTAGAAAAGTACCTAGTAACATGCTGAAAGTAGCAATCTCTGTGATACCCTCACTTGTAAAAATGTTTCTTAGCCAAAAAAGACCTGCTACCTGACAACAACTGTCTACTTGTTTCATAGGGAAAATATGATCAAAGTAAAAAATGAACAGCAAACAAGAAACAAGCTCAAGATAAATTGCTTAAAGGATTACTACACAGGTTATGGACCACACATGGCACATGATAGATTGGCATTCTGTTTAGTTTACTGGTAAAGCCTGCAAAGATGACTGCAAGTCTCCAACAAATGTAATGAGCTTCTGAAAATACTGTAATCCTGCCCTTTATTACAAATACTGTCATATGCATTTCAATACCCAAGGCTAATATGCAATCTAGTTATGAAATTTTTTCTGCATGGAAACAACAAAAAGGCTTTCAATGTTGGTAATTCTTTAACAGTATGCTTAGTAAAGCTTATTTGCATCTTACAATCTCAGACAAGCTTACCTGATAGTCATTAAAGCATTGCTACTTAACACAGAGCAACAGGCTCTGCAACAACATGCATTTTCTGAATAAGGAGAAGCATAAATCAACAGTATAAAAATATGACGGAAAATCAGAACATTCTGAAAAATCAAGGACAGATGAAAAGCCACTGTAGTACTTGTGTCTACATTGGATGGGGGGATACTCTGCACACTTACACTGCATAACTGCTCCTTGCCTTGCTTGGACACATCCAGAGTCACTATGCGGGGGAGTGGGGTACAACAAGTATGTCACAATTTGAAATGTCTCTGGCTGACAGTGATTGCCCTGACACATTTGTCATACCTCTCAACCTCACAGCAAGAAATCTGTACAAAGCCATAAATAGAAGAGGGACAAAGGCCCAAAAATAAGGACAATTTTTAAATATTGTTCTTATAAACTTAGAAAGATAATAGAATAGTAGGTCTTGCATTAGTATACATTTTCTGAAAGGTATGAAATCTGAAATTCAAATGTCTGTCATTATATTCTTCCTTCAATTTTTAATGATTTGCCACTAATTTGCCAGAAAACTACAATTTTATGAAAAATGGACCAAAATGTGGTACAAAAATATAAAATAGCCACACAATACAGCTGGGAACCTGTCAAAAAAGGGACACTTTTTTAATATTAGTACTGTTAACTTGAGTAGCTGACAAAATAAGAGAATCTACATGCATTTCTGAAATTAAAAGTAATCTATAACTCTGATCATTACAGTTATTTATTAATTGTAAACCCTCCACATTTTCTTCCAAATTTGTCATTTGGTGGAGGGATTATTAGGGGCAGAGCAACATTTTGAGCCAAAATCAGGGACAGTTGAGAGGTTTGGATATACCTAATTCTATAAAGTGATTTATTTGCTCATACCTCTCAACCTCTTAACACAGAAAATCTGGACAAGGCCAAATATATTGGGAGAACATACAAACAGTACTAAAAATTGCTCTTGTATAAACTTAGTTGACAGAATAACAAGTCTTGCTTTAGCATACATTTTTCTGAAGGGTATGAAGTCTGAAACTCAATGTCTGTCATTATTTAGTGATTGATTCCTAAATGATTTGCCAGAAAACCACAAATGTTATGTCAAAAATAAGAAGCAAAAATCTATTCATTCTGAAAAATCTGGACAGTTGAGAGATATAGTACAGCCGGGCTGAGTTTGCCACCCTTCCCCCCTCACAAAATCATGGTCGAATGGGGCTTCCCCCCTGCAGCTATTCCAATGCCCCATTACTTGACTATTTCACCCCATTTACCATAAACACTGTAATGTGCATACTGCTTTACATCTATGATGGTTTGGATTTCATTTAAACATTTTATTTTACATTTTACAGCACAAATACTAATAGACATCTGCTAAACAAAGCAATGCAGTTTCACAATGAAAACAGACTTAGCATTAAAACTTCTCTGCCCTTGAAACTCACATTCATTGAAACAGTATCAACACCCACATTCAAAGAAAATACATCTGGCCAGTAGCAGATAAAGATTAACTTGGGCTGTTTTCAAATAAAAGGCCCCTTGCGCAGGAAACATAAATGTGTTATTTGATACACCTTCCTGATTGTATTACATTATATTCCTTGTATAATGCAGTATAGTTTTTTTTTAAGTAAGCAATGAAACAAAATGCATGCACCAATAATGACAAAACTGCCCAATTCAGAACATTTCCACCATAAAAGTCTACTCAAACTTCTACAATCCACTAGTATCAGTAAATATGCACAATCTCTGTAGAAGTAAATATCATCTAAATAATTCCACATTAAAGAGATCTGTAACTAATGAAGAAGTTGTTGCAAGCACACAACTTTATATTTCATTGTTTCATCTACAAATAAAGTGCCTGTTTCTCTTGAAGAATAAATTGTCTACGCTAAATTAAAAAAATGATAAGCTAGTAATATTGCAATAGGCAATGGATGGCAAACTGATAACAGGTTCATCATTACTAGGTATCTCCACCAAAGAGGACATTCTCAGGACTGCAGCATCCACCCCCTTTAAAAGTACAACACAGTACAGTATCAGTAATGCATCTATATACTGTGGGAGTAGAACCTCACAGTCTTCACCATCAAAAGCAAGTACACTATCTGTTGTGCTATTAACAACACAAACACCCAGAGCATAAGCAGCATTAAACTTCACTTCAAGCTCTCAGCTCCTTGTAAAATGGACTCAACACTCAAATGTATCTCTCAACTTTGAAGCACAAGAAATCTGGAAAAAGCAAAACTTTATGGGGTGGGGACAACAGCCCATAAACTAAGGACACATTTTAAAGATTGCTTGCATAATCTTAGAAATATGCTAGAATAAAATGTTGTGTTACCACCATGCATTTCACAGCCAAATCTTGGCCCCAGGACCCTGTGCACTACAATCAGAACAACATACCACTATGCTAACTCAGCTGTTTTTTTTTTGAAAGACAGATAGACTGAAACTTAAATGGCTATCATTTAGTAAATTCAGTTCTTGCCATAGCTCTCAACTTCTTAGCACAAAACACTTAGACAAACCCAATAATGGGGGAATACAGCCCCCAAGCATATTCAGTGAATTCAGTTCTCACCATACCTCTCAACCTGTTAGCACAAAAAACCTGGACAAAGCCAGTAATGGGGGAATACAGCCCCAAAAAATAGGGACACATTTCAAATATTGATCTTATAAACAGAAAATTGCTAGAATAAAAGGCTTTGTGTTACCATGTACTTTCTGAAGAATATGAAGTCTGAAATTCAACTGCCTGTCATTATTTAGTGAATTCATAATCCAGAAAAAACACAGATTTTATGAGGAACAGAACAAAAATGAGGCAAAAATTTCACAAATGGTGGTGGGTAGGGAATTCACGCTCTTGCTATCTACTCCTAAGGTACAGGGTTTGAGTCTAGCCACTAGGTATATTTTCTGACTTCTTTCTAGCTACTGGGGCATTTTACACATATCACACACACACAAAAGCCCTGCGAGAGATCCAAAGTCTTGTCCTTCCCTCGAGAGCAGGCTCCAGCCTGCAAACATTGCAGTCTGATCCCCTTCCAGTCTATGCATTTGTAACTGCATCGACTTCTGGGATCTTTGCTGTTGCAGGCTGTCTTCTGAGCCCAGACTCTTTTATCGCAGTCTGGATCTGTGCGCGTGCTCCGGACTGGTTCAGTAGCAGTCCGGACTTGGAAAATGACGCGAGTGCACATGTGCTTTTCGGGGACTTGTATTTGTTTTTATTTTTTCTTGTTTTTTTTTTTTTGCCATTTCTTGTTTTTTGTACAGCTGGGGGGGCTGCAGTCATGCAGCCCAATAGCATGAACCATCCCTGCACCTCAGCCAAGAATCTAACCAGAGTACCTCTTGCTGTGAGGTGACAATGCTAACAGCTGCAACAAATAGACATAATATGACCTGAAAAAAGCCAAGATGACATGATTCTCAGAAAAAAATATGTACTCAGTAAAGTATAAAGAGTATACCTTGCTACAGTATTGATCATATTATATTGTTCTGATAATTAAGAGTGCATAAATGAGCAGAAGCAAACATCATAGTAAAGGAGGATAACAGAAAATAATGACATCTTCAGTGTAAAAATTGTACATATCTATAAACAGTCATTTGAAAGGTGAACTTCGATCTTAAGTTACACAGAGCACTATTCAGAGTTCTGAATTTCAAACTGCTGTTTGACTGCATTGATTTTTGGATTTTCTACATTTAAGCTTTGGATTTTTCCTTTTACGTTTTGATTTTGCCATTATTATATTACAGTTTTTCGTACTTTAAACTTTATTTTATTGCAGTTTTTTCTTCATGTCTTAAAAGTTGTTGTTAAAGTCAGTTAGGAAACATTATTTTGCATTCATTGATTGAATAGGAATTAGATTTCGCTAATCTCAAACTGAATGCAAAGAAATGCATCATCACTCCCTACTGCACAATGTCCCTTCACACTATCAAATCAACAACAATATCCTAAGTATGTACAAAGTGGTAAGGAATTTGGGTTCACAAGTTGACCGTGAATTTAACCTCGACCAGCATGTGTCTATTGTAGTAAGGAAGGCTTTCTACATCGCACATTTGATTAGTAAAGGCATCACCTCGAGAACAAAAGAGGTTATAACCCCCCTCTATACTTGGCACTAATTTGGCCCATAATTGAGTATAATGCCCTTTTCAGCATGTACCTTGCAAAGCACCTGCAGCAATTGGAGAGACTGCAGAGGTTTCTAACAAAGAAGATCAAAGGACTCCAGCACATGCCGTACACAGACCAACTAAAGTCCCTGTCACTTTACTCTGCATCATATAGACATTTTATGGGAGACTTATGCCTAGCTTACAGAGCAATCACAGACCCATACTTAATGAACTTGCTGTATATCTGTAAATCAAATGGGATTAGGGCCACCTGTTCCAGGGACCTAAATATGGCTTGCAACTTAAATAGGACATGCTGGAGGGACAAATTTATCTCCCAGAAACTGCTGCATCTTTGAGATAAGCTACATATTCATATGAAAAAGTGCACTTCTATGTCACTGTTGAAAAGTAACCTGGACAAGTGCTTGGGGCATCATAAATTCTTACCAGGAAAAGTACCCTCAACCCTTATGGCAGTAATTACTAATGCAATCTTTGGTATTAACTAACACTTCCATGGCATTACATTGGGATGAAATGTCTCGGCTTGAAATGACATCTGTGTCAATAGCCTAGTAATCTCCTATGATCCTACTTAGTGGGAGGAGATGAGAAACAATTTTCTTATTTGAGGTATTGACGTACATTCCTTTTCAGCTGCAAGAGCTCTGACTTTAAAACTGATATATGACTGCATTGATTTTTGGAATTTTCCCACCCACCTACTCAACTCTTGTCGTGTTTTTAAAGTTGATGGATTTTTAGCTGCCCACCACTACTGTAAATTAGAGTTTGCAAGTCCCTCCCAGTGTTCTTTCTACTGTGCACAGATACCTCATACTAATACGCCACCCCCCTTAGACTCTTAAAGCTTGAGTTATCTCTGTTTTGTACAATCCACTTTCAATATGTGCTGCAATATTCAGAGTGCACTTTCCTTGTTTTAATAAAAGGTCAACTGTTTGCATTTTTAACTTGGTCTGGGACCATAGCCTTATAGGAACTCAATGCTAGAAGTCTAAATTTCAAAATGCACTCGAGGCACTCCTTAAAATGGAGAACATCGATATCTGTGCAGTGACTAAGACCTGGTTTAAGGCTCCAGAGAGCACCCCTGCACTACCAGGCTATAACTCATACCACACTTTTCGGCTATGTATCCTGGACCAGAACACCAAAGGCGGAGGTGTGTCCATATTCATTAAGGATATCCACACCTCCAGGCTAGTTGCTCAGCATAATTCAGCCGAGGTTATCCAAGTGCAACTAACTCTGGGCAAAACTGTAATCCAAATTGTAGCTTGCTACAGATTCCCCCACCATGCCCCAGGATTCCCACTCCTCTTTTCTTGATGTACTGGAAAATATTAGGGTTCAACCAAACACCCTAATAATGGGTGATTTCAACTACCCCACCATTAACAGGGAAAACTACTTGTGTACCAACTCCTTAGCTCAACGCTTTCTGGAATTCATAAACTCCAATGCCCTGGATCAACTTATCCACACCCCCACTAGGGGCAACAATATCCTAGACCTAGTCATTACCAATATGAGTAACCAGTGTTCCACATCTGAAGTCAACTCCTTGTTGGTCTGATCCAACCTTAAGCTAATCACCCTTGATAGCCACATCCCACCCCCCCATGGTAAAAACTTTCTCCAAAGGCAACCATGCTTCTTAAGACAGAAGTGGTGAACTTCATGACACCCATGCAGATGGACAATACAGTTACAACTACTGAATCCTACACAATTGCACTTTATAAGCACTTACATGAGTGCATGAATCGTGCTATCCCAAACAGAACCAAGACGCTATCCTCCAAAAAAAGAAAGCCAATCTGGTGGTCCCCTGCCATAAACAAACTGTACAACAGAAGGAAGAAACTGTTGCAAAAGAGAATAAAACCCCATGAGTGGAGGAGCTCTCTGGTCAGCCTCAGTAAGAAGCTGTGAGTCCTGATAAAATCCTCCAAAGCTAGTTACGAAAACAAAATTGCCACTGATTCTAAAGACAACCACAAAGCATTCTATAGCTATGTCAAGAATCTCAATGGCAACACTCAGATCTGCTCTGAGTTACAGCACAATGGCACTAAATATACAGACCCAACTGATATTGCCAACATCCTGGCAGATAGGTTCAGTGCTAACTTTGCCCACTTCTCACCTCCTAAAGAACCCATCTCTACACCGGAAGAATGCAAAGTTCCTGTAATCACGGCTGCACAGGTAAATACCACACTCTCCAAAGCCAAGAACACAGCATCCATGGGATCAGACATTATCCCAGGCTGTGTTCTACATGAACTACAGAATGAACTGGCACCCCACCTAAGTACCATGTTCAATCATAGCCTCACCAAAGGCTTTGTGCCTGCTGAATGGCACACAGCAACGGTTATCCCACTCCACAAGGGGGAGCCACCATGGACCTCAGGAACTACCGCCCCATTAGCCTGACAAGCCTGGTCTGCAAGGCCATGAAATGTATCATCATGGAACTTATAAACAAAGACATTGGTACCCTCCAACCTGTGGACCCCACCCAGTTCAGGTTTGTAAAAGGCAGATCATGTCTCCTAAACCTGATAGACTTCTTTGAAGCAGTCACCAAAGCCGTAGACAAGGGTAAGGTGGTTCACTCAGCCTATCTAGATCTTGCCAAGGCTTTTGACACCACCCTCCACTCTGGAATTATAGATAAACTCACTAAACTGGGTATAAATCCCTATGTCACAAGATGGGTTGCCAACTGGCTCAGTGACAGAACCCACACTGTGAAAGTAGCAGACTCCAAATCCGACTTCAGACCAGAGACAAGTGGAGTACCACAGGGTTCAGTCCTGAGTCCTCTCCTGTTTGATATCTACTACTCTGAAGTACAGGCTAACACAGAAGGTCTTTGGCTAACGAAGTTCACAGATGACTGCAAACTAGGAGCCATAATCGAAACTCGTAACGATGTGGACATCCTACAAAAGGGCCTCATTGAGACAGATGCCTGGTGTCAAAGCCATGGCCTCAAGCTCAATGCCAAAAAGTGCATTGTCATCCCCTTTGGTAAAAACTCTGTACCCATGAACTGCAACATAGGCGGTAGTATATGTAACACCAAAAGTGTGATAAGAGACCTTGGGACACAGGTGGACAGTAGTCTCTCCTTTGATAATCATATCACCACAGTAGTCAGGAAATCCTTCTACATGGCACACCTCATCACAAAAGGTTTCTCATCAGAAAAAAAGAGGTCATTGTTCCGTTCTACTCATCACTCATTAGACCCATTATAGAGTACAACGCCCCTTTTGGTATGTACCTCGCAAGACATCTACAACAACTGGAAAGGCCGCAGAAATACTTCACAAAGAGGATTACCGGCCTCAAAGAGATGCCCTACGCAGATCGTCTCAAAAAACTCCAGCTTTACTCTGTCGCATATCGCCTACTCAGAGGTGATCTCTGCCTAACATACAAAGCTATGTCAAACCCAGAGCTGTTGGACAAGCTCCACTTAAAGAAATCCCAATCCCTCCGAGCTACATGCTCTAGGGACCTAAACCTTGTCAACACAATAAACAGAACATGCCGGAGGGATAGATTCCTGTTCCAGAGACTTCCCATACTCTGGAATAAACTACCTATCTATATCAAACAAAGCTCCTCATTAGCACTCTTCAAGAAAAACCTTGATGACTGGATGGGAAATAGGAAATTCACCCCGGGGATCAGCTCTGTGGCTCTGCTCAACAGTGGCACAGGAAAATAATTTTCTTGGGTGGCAAAAGCCAGGGGTACCTTTTTGGCTGGGCTTGTATAGGCCCCAGGGCCAATAGCCTAGTACCTACCTATGCACCTATGAACCCTCACAGTAGTGGTAGAATTGTGAGTTGCTGCAGGATCTGAGCCTCATGTATTTCATTTATACTCCTTTTTGCTTTTTTCATTTTACTTGGTCTGGAGGCCTAAATCATATAGCATATCTTAAAATAGTGAGAGAATTGTGAGTTGCTGCATGGTCTGGATTGTATTCATTATATTTCTACTACATTTATTGTTTGCATTTTACTAAGTCTGGTAACATTAGTCTTGCAGTATCGCTCACAATCGTCAGAGAATTGCGAATTGCTGCAGGATCTGAACCTTATATAGATATATATATATATATATATATATATATATATATATATATATATCCACATGTATACTGCATTCTTACTGCTCACTAAGTCATCTCCTATACTCTATGCTAAGCTGTGCAGCAGTGGGTTGGAGTGCCCTGTATAAAAGCAGCATCTAGACTTGTAATTGTCCTTATAAAAATTCCTCTGCTATTTTCTCAAGTATCTAGCTGAGTGTAGAGCAACTAGTTTTCCAACTTGGAAACATTACCCCAAGAGTGTTGCTTTAGATCACTCCTCTCCTCACCCCAACTCTACTAAACCCCAATTGCACCAGCTCTCATAGATCACAAAAAGAGGATCCACAGTCATGGATGTGCAAATTCCTACTGTCTCTTTAGCCAGCCTGGTGGAAATAGGCATCTTAAGACAATGTAGCAATTGTCTCATGTTTACTGAAAACTATCTTATTCTTAAACAGGCTGACACAGTATGTGAAAGATGTAATAACACTCTGTCTTTGGAGGCAAAGCTCTCACATACAAACAGTGATATCTCCAAACAGGTTGCCAGTAGCACACACACACCTACTATGGATCAGACACATAAACTCACGTATGCTGAGGTTCTTAAATGCAATCTATCCAAATGCCAAAGGCCTCCCATATGCTGCCCTGAGCAACCTCCCAAACACTCTAAAAAGACAGCACTCATAAGGCGACATCTCACAATCTCTCAGCCTGTAAGTCCTTAAGGCAAACTGCCACACAGCGGAATATATTGTTCATTAAAGACTATTTTGATACACGCTGATGCCTCCCTCATCAGGCTGAGCACAGGCTGAGTAAACAGGCAGTCATGGTCAGTTGCCTATAAGGGGCAAAGATCTGCCAGATCACACATGCACTCAGGACATTGAGCCACAAGTGCCAGTAAGAATCTGGCATAGTTCATATATGTGTTAATGACCTGAGACATACCTCCCTGGACTATATGAAAAAAGACATGATAAAGCTTTCAGATTATATGTCCCAAGCACGTATGAACCTAGAACTGAGCATCATTCTACCTTCTCTAAGGATGATGCCACAATATAAACAGAAGATAAGTGACTTTAACAATTGGCTTAGTTACTGTCTCCTTCTAAGGGTTCCAGTATTTGTCAGCATGGGAGGATATGATTAACAGACCACACTGCTCTGCCAGAGATGGCCTGCACCTGTCCCCACTAGACTTTTGGATATTGACCAAAACATTATTCATTTCTATAGTGCCTTTTTTTAGGCATTGCCAATCTGATAAATCTTCAGACATAGTAAATTCTATTCAAGATAAACTAAAGGTGTTACTACTCAATGCTAGGAGTCTCAACAAGAAGCTCCATTGCCTGGAAGTGCTCCTGACCCTAGAGAGTGTCCACATCTATGCAGTTGCTGAGACATGGTTTAAAGCCACAGAAGGCATCCTGGCAGTAAAAACTATAATGTCTTCCATACATTTAGACCAGCTACCACATACTTGAATGTACTGTAGTCACTCACAGTTCAACCCAACAACATATTCATGGGTGATGTCAACTGTCCTACCATAAACTGGGATACATACACAGGCTGAAAGATTCCTGGATTTTGTCAATGCAAATACCCTACAACAGCTGTCTGCACACCTACTAGGGGTGCAAATACCTTGGATCTGGTACTTGCATATATCAAGGAATGTTGCATCCCACCAGATGTAATGTCCTTAGTAGTCAAATCAGATCACAAAGCAGTAATCCTTGAAAATATATAAAGGCTGCACTCTCAGCAAACCTCAGAACCTTTAAGAACTTTTCCAAGGCTAAATACCTGCTATTTGATGAAGGTATAGCTAAATTCCAAGGAGTCTATGTTTGGCTACCAAAAATATAAAACATGAATGGCAAAATTTTTAATATAAAACAGTGAAAAGGAAAATTATGGAACAAAGACAGCAGTGATAGTTTTATATATATATATATATATATATATATATATATATATATATATATATATCAACTCCAAGATCTCACCATAGTAGGAAATAGGTCAAATTTAAAAGGTTTCCCTTCACTTACCTTATGCATCATGTTACTTCCTAGTTGTTGGCCAAGGATTGCCATTTGGTGAATTTATTTTTGAAGTTGTGGTTTTATAATTTAACATTTTGCTGCTTTACATTTGATATTTCACTGTTCGAGTTTTGTAGTTTTCTGTAGCTGAACATGGACCCAATTCCAAGATCCCTTGGATTCAGAGAACACTGCGGCCTATATGGAAGTGTTTACAGAAACTTGTACACGCATGTAAATAACTGCATAGAAACAGCATTACCAAACCAAAATAAACTTTAGACAAACTCCAAAAACATAGCATCTGGGTGGACCCCCCAGCATAAATAGATTGTGCAACAAAAGGAAGAAAATCTTGTCCAAAATTAGGAAGGACTATGCTCAGAACATAAACAACTCCTTCATAAGATCATAGGAGGTTACTAGTCTATTGGCCCTAAGGCCTCTACAAGCCTAGCCATGTTATACCCTAGATCCCTTATGGATCAAGATATATAGTCTATGTTTGTGTGCGAATCTAAGATGGGCACCAGCTGGCCCTGTCTAAGAGGGATATAGGTGAAACCCCCAGTGTAAATTTGTGGTTTCCCATTCAAATGTCCAGGTTATGCTTGAATAGGGTCATTAAGGAGCTCTGGTTAAATGTATTGGGAGTTTGTTCCAGATGAGTGGCAACCTTTGGGAGACATATCTGTCTCTCCAGCATGTGCTGTTAATATCACAGGCTAGGATAAGATCACTAGAGTGAGTGAATCTTGTCCCATTGGATTTGCGGATGTGCAGCAGCTTCATCAAGGCAGGGTCTGAGACTGCTCGGTAGTCCAGACAGAAGTCACCTCTAAGCAGCCTATACGATACTGAGTAAAGTGATAGGGCCTTCCGTCTGTCTGTGTTGGTCATGTGATGTAGGCCCTGAATTTTCTTGGTGAGAAACCTCTGAGGTCTCTCCAGATGCTGCAGATGTCTGGTGATGGACATACAGAAGTGAACATTGTACTCTATTGTTGGTCTGATGAGAGCCAAGTACAGCATCATTATGACCTCCTTAGCTTTGGATGCTATACCCATGCTTATGAGGTGAGCAAGTTAGGAGGCCTTCCTTACTTCTGTGGACACCTAATCAAAAAATATCATTGGTTTCAACAAGCAACTCAGGGAACTAATCAAGTCCACTAAAGCCAACTTTGAGGAAAAAGTAGCTTCTCAGGTTAAGGATACAGCAAATTTGCTGACTGATAAATTTAGTTCCAATTTTACCCCTGCCCCATTATCATCCCCAGCCCCTGCTCCCAGGAAATACCTTCTACCGTTTATCATCCAACTATCAATAAAGAACAGATCCTCTCTGCATGGTCCAGAACTAAAAACACTGCATCAATGGGTCCTGATAATACCCCAGGATTCCTCCTAAAAAGCTTGAGATGACCTGGCCAGCCCACTAGAATCTCCATTGAGTTACAGCCTCCAGACAACCTTCATCCTTAGGGAATGGAGGATTGCTATCATCATCCCTCTACACAAAGGCAGACCATCAACAGACCCAGGGAACTGAAGACCCATAATTTTGACTAGTCTTATATGCAAGGCCATGGAAAGAATTATTGTGGACCTGATAACGACATAGGAAATCTTCAAACACTGGACCCATCCCAGTTCAGCTTCATCAAGAGTGGGTCATGCCTAACTAAACTTGGTGGATATCTGTGAGGTGACTAGAGCCATAGAGAAGGAAAAAACGGGCTGGTAAATGTATTTCACATAATTCTTTACTTGGTTATTATAGACAAACTCTCAAATTTAGGCATACATCCTTGTCATCTGATGGACAGCCAAATGATTCACACATTGTACATATGAAGTTAGAGTGGGGCAGATCCACCTCCACCAAGAGGCCTATTACTAGTGGTTTCCCACAGTGCTCAGTACTGGGACCTCTCCTGTTTGGAATATACTTCTCTGAAGTCAAAGCAAAAGGAATTGATCTTTGGCTGACCATATTTGCTGATGACTGCAAGCAGGGTGCAATCATTGAATTCACAAACACTCAACAAATACAGCAACCAAAATTTTCTGAAAGGCTATGAACAACCACCACAGCAAGAACAAGGAAGATAATTATTAAAAAACACTTATTCAAAAAAACAACGAAGGCAGGCAGGCAGGAACACATACAATCCAAATGTAGGTTTTCACTTTCATCATATATAAACAGATTTCATCAGAAAAAGTAGTAAAGTAAACTAAAGCTAATTTGCAAAAAAAAATTAAAATAAATAAATCAATTAAAAAATATAAAAAAAAAAAAAAATAAAAATAAGTAAAAAATATATAATGTAATATACAAAAATATATAAAAATATAAAAAAATATAATAATTAATATTGTATATTTTTAAAATAATTAAAAATATAATAAATATGTATATGTATATAAATATATATATAATAATATAATATCAAAGTGTAATATAATACAAATATAAATTAAATATAAATTAAATTAAATTAATACAAAATAATACATACTTAATAATACATACAAAGAACTAATATAATAATTACAAGTATAACAATAATATAATAATAATATATAGTAATAAATAAATAAATATAGTGATAAAATAATAAATAAAAAAAAAAATAAATAAATAATAAAATATATTAATAATAGATTAAATTATAATAAATGTAAAAATATAAAAAGTGTAAAATTGAAATATGAGAAAAGAAATAATATAATAATATACATATAATCAGTTATAAAAGCATCAGCACATAACTGGTAGTCCTCTAACTACTTGCTAGCACAAGGTCTAAAGTAGTTAGGAAGTATTTATGAATATTAAATAACACAATAATATCAGATCAATCATGAATAATGAATGAAAATCTCCTCTATTCAAGGCATTGTGCTCATCATCTTAGTAGTAAATTGTTCTATTTTCTAAATTCTAAGTTTATAATCTCTATTTCGATTCTCTCATTATATGTTTCTACTCTCTAGGGCTAAGCTGTTCATATTCTAACTCTGGTAAAACTACTCTAGGTGTATGTTGTTTGCAAACGATTCTTAGTATTGTTCTTTAACTTGTTTACCTTGTTACATTATTTTACTACATTTTTTGCATTTATCACACATTGTGTACATTGTTTTGTGTTTTTACCATGTTTCTATATTATTGGAAGTCTTAAAATTTTTGTTTTTTTTGTTTTTTTAAATATTATTAAGTCATAAAAACAGATTTAGGTGAGGGACCAGCTACTTCACTATCAATCAGATGATATCAAAGTGTTAAGTATTTTAATAATTTATATGTTTTATATTATATATGTCAATTAAATAAATTTTTGTTATATGTTTTCTTTTATTTATTATTTCAAATTTATGTCATTATATTTACATTATATATTTATTTTTATTATAATTTAATATTTTTAATTTTAATTAATAATTTACTATATTTTATTTATTTTATTATTATATGTAATTTTGTCACTATATATGTATTGGATTGTATTTTGTCTATATTATAGTAGGTTGATATGTGTATATGTATTTTATATTTTATATACATTATTTTATTTATTTTAATTTAATATTATTTTTAATATATTATTTATATACATTTGTATATTATATATATTTTATAATTTATTAACATTTTTTTAATAATTATTTTTATCTTTTTTTTTTTATTTATTTTATATATTATTTTTATTTATTTATTTTTGATTTTTTTGTATATTTTTTTTTTTTTTACTCTATTTAATTTTATTTTTTTTTTTTTTTTTGTTAATTCATTTTTAATTGATTTGTTTTTTGTTTTTTAGGTTCTGGTTACTATTACTACTTCTGTTGATATTATTGAAAATATCTTAGGTTAAGTAATTTTTTGCCTTTCTTGGGATGAAAGAGCTTGCTAAATTTTGGAGAATTTTTTGTTTTGGTTGCAATCATTGAATCCCCTTGAAGATGTAAATATCCTCCAGGAAGGTCTGACACAGACAAATAACTGGTGTCGAAGCATGGCTTAAACTCAATGCAAAAAATGCATAAATATACACTTTGAGCCAGTGACCATCCCTGCAAATTTCAAAATTGATAACACTCCCCTAAAAAAAAACTAGTAGTAAGGGGAAATGGTAATTCAGGTTGACAGTAACCTAAACCTTAATCACCATGTGTCCATTGTAGTGAGAAAATTCTTCTACTTGCTGCAACTTTTAAGTCAGGGCATGGTGCCCAGATCTAAGGAGATCATAGGCCCACTATACATAGCCCTCATTAGGCCAATAATTGAGCAGAAGGCATCTTTCTGCATGTACCTGACCAGGTATTTGCAACAGCTGGTTCAGCCACAGAAATTCCTCTCTAAAAAAACACGGGGTATAAATAATGTGTATGTGGACCGCCTGATGCTGTGTCCCTGTAATTGGTCTCTTACAGACTACTAAGGGATAATTTATAGCTAACTTACAAGGCATTCCCTGATCCAGCCCTGATACATCTGCTACACATTCACAAAAAAACAGTACTAGGATTATCCAATCTAGGGACCTAAACCTCGTCTGTGACATAAACAAAACATATTGAAGGGATAGGTGTGTGTCCCAGAGATTACACCTTTTCTGGAACAGACTCCCCATTCATGTGAAATGGAACTCTTCTCTAAGCCTATACAAATGCAATTTGGACCAGTGGATTGAAAATCACAAATTCACCTGGCTTTTTGCCAATGGCCCTAATGGACAGAGGCAGTTTGCAGATCCTCTAAGTCACAGGCATATACCAAAGATATTTTTGCCAGTGGGCATTAATAATTTTGAATTCTGGGGCATGAATGACTAGGCTGAAAAAGGCTTTAGGGCCGTTAGCCTAATAACTGCATATGATCCTATGATCCAATGTTCCTGGTGGGACCTTATCTCCACGTGAGGAAGGCAGAGATAAGGACGGCATTCAAGTGAGTGCTGGGGGGCCAAAGCAGTGGGACATTATACTCTGTTGTAGCAGGAATATTATTTGGGACCAAAATATCTTGCAGTCAGTATGAGTTCTATGGGTTGTAGGAAGGTTATAGTAGGTTTTGAGACATGTATGGGGAAGGTGTGACTGGATAGTGTAAGTTTATGTGATTTTTCTAAGAACCACTGCATCACTTGCAAGAAAACGAATGAGAGTAAGAGGTTTAATAATAAGTAAGTCTGATGTCTATAGAGAAGCAGGAGTGGGAGTTTAGGCATTTAACGATGATGGAGACCAGTAGCAGTAGTGCTATGGTCTTTGACTGGACATCATTTGGCTTTTGACCATAGTGAATAACAGTGCATATATCACGTAGCTAGTGTGATGAACAGGAAAATAGGACTGGCTGGAGATTAAAGCCAGTATTGTTTTCTGGAGGGGGTAGAAACCGTGAGGGGGAAATGTCATACTCCAGGTGAGCAAGGTGAATGTTTTTCCATATACAAGCTCTACCTTCACAGAACATGTCCCCAGATAATAGTGTATTAGTCATGTACTTGCCATCTCAATATTTAAAATCTATAGTGGCATCCATCTAGAAGGCCATGAGTAAGAACTATTTATATGCGCACCCTGAACAGACACCAACCTGGCTAACAACAGGAAAAATAATGCTCCTACTTAAGAATGAACCTGAAAGCTACCCTAAAAATTATAGACCAATAACCTGCCTTCTGACGATGTATAAACTATACACTGGAATTGATGTCAACAAGGTTTATACTCATTTAGAAGAAGACTCAATTATGGCAATAAAACAAAATGGCAATAAAAGAAAGTCATGTAGAACAAAGGATCATTTGTTGTTAAATAAAGTCACAGTGGAGAACTGTAGAAAGGGGAAGAATTTAAGTATGGCATGGATTGACTACAAAAAAGCATTTGATTCCACATTCATGGATAAAAAGAGTGCTTAAAAATGTATAAGCACATCCTATACTGATCAACTACATTACAGTGACCATAAAACATTGGTAGACCACTTTGCAATTAAGACATGATAAAGGACAGATTATTATTTCAGGGATAAAAAAATCAAAGAGGGATATTCCAGGATGAGTCTTTGTCACTGCTGCTAATCTGCCTTGCCCTTAACCCATTAAGCTGTCTACTTAACAGTTTAGGCCATGGCTATAATTTGGCTCCTAGAAAACAACAAAGTGTAAAGACTTCTCATCTTCTCTTTGTTAATTATTTAAAACTGTATAGCTTGTCAGCTGAGGAACTGAAAGCACAACTGAAAGTTGTCAAAACTTTTTCAGATGATTTAAGAATGTCATTTGGTCTTGATAAATGTGCAAAAGCAACCTTTAAAGCAGAAAAACTGCAGCATCAGGAAAACATTAGTTTGGGGACAAGAATGTGATATAAAAGAACTTGAACAAGAAGGAGTGTATAAATATTTAGGAATTGATGAAGGATCAACAATAAAACATGAACAAATGCAAATAAAACTGAGTAAGGAATAATTTAAAAGACTTAAATTAATCATGAATCGGTGTCGACATCTAGGAACAAAATCCAAGCTATAAACTAATTTGCTCTTCCTCTCCTAACCTTCAGTTTTGGAGTGAGTGACTGGCCCCAAAACATGTTGGATAGATTAGATAGGAAAACAAAGATGCTTCATGCTCACCAAATGATTTATAAAAATCAATGCATACCAAGATTATAAATTCCTCGTTCTGAAAGAGGGATGGGCCTCCTTGAAATTGATTACATGTACAGATCTGCAATTGTGGGATTCCACACATATCTGCTGACCTCACAAGATCCAGTTGTAGTA
This sequence comes from Protopterus annectens, assembly GCF_019279795.1. NCBI lineage: Eukaryota > Metazoa > Chordata > Ceratodontiformes > Protopteridae > Protopterus > Protopterus annectens. The sequence goes on from NC_056729.1 coordinate 1,649,523,931, forward strand.
AAAGTTTTGAACCATGGGAAGAATAAATCTAAGATGACTTTCCTGGTTAGTCTTATCTAGTATCACAGAAATATTTTTCCAGTTAACAGCCTTAATAGGAAATGCATTTAGCGAAAAATGTTGAAGAAGAGACAAAGATTAACAGAGTAGCAGGTAGGCCATGCATAATGCTAGCACTGGGGTTTTTTCAGATTCTGCAGAAATCCATTTGGGACCATGGTCATCATGGGAGTGTGTTTGGAGTATATTTGTATAATATTCAAGGAGTGGAACTTTAGAGACATTGGCAGCCAAGAACAATAGTGGGAATGGTGGCAAGGCATGTCCTTCTTAAGCCAAGGTTCTGTTATGCTGTAAACATCTGTTAAATGCAGGAATAACAAGCTCCTTCAAGATATTGTTTGGTGGAGAAGCCTCTGGCAATAATGAGGCACTCTATGAGAATGTTTATGGGGCAGATTTGCTCTGGAGTTGGTGTGGGGGTGAAGTATGAATTGTGGTGTCAAAACTGGGGAGAATATTTTCCTGTTGGTAGCAGAAAATGCTGGAGGAAGTATATTTTTATGTTTAGAGTGGAACTGTATTTTATTTTTATTTGGCTTTTCCTACCCCTAGACCAACAAGCCACATTTTTGTTTACCAGGATTATCTGCCTGGGTTGCAAAAATGCCTTTTTAAGAAGAAAAGAAAACATTTGCAGTGCAATATGGCAGTAACGTTATACAGAGTGTATGGAGTATGTACCACGTCTCTTAAGTCTCAGCATAGCAGATATATAATGCAACTCAAATAAGACTCCACAATAAAGAGGGAATATAGAGTGAGAGATTTATAGGTAGAAGACAGAAGTATAGGGAAGAAGGAGGAGGTGAGTAAGACAGAAAGAATTATTGGGAGCTGAAAAGTGGATCAGCTGATTGAAGAAGGAAAAGGGGTAAAAGAGGATGAAGAGAGGATGAAGAGAGCCTGAAATAGCTTTGCTAGAGCTGAAGAGAGACTAAGATGTCGGATTATAAGAAAGATAATAACCAACAGAGATCTTCCTTACTCCGTTGCTACCTTTACACAAGTCCCATACGCATGCACAGTACATCAGATAAAGCCCCGTGGATATTGGAAAAATGTGGAAGGGCACCTCAGATGAATTATACAAAAACATTATTTATGAAAAGTAAGTATTTTTTCTTAAATGATGTGATTGTATAATAGCAGTAACCAACTTCATGGTGTGGTATATTGAAATTTACCCACTATTGGCTTTATTTAATCACTCGGGCTTCACCCTCATGATTAAACTACACCAGCCATGGGTAAATCTTCAATATACCACACCAACGTCGTTGGTCATTGTTTAAGCGCCCGTAGTATTCCAAAAGATCTGGAGTCATGTTGTAAACAGTTTAAGTGTCTGTAGTATTCCAAATATTCTGGAGCCATGTTGTAGAGAGTTGAGTGTCTGTAGTATTCCAAAAGATCTGGAAGCATTTTAGAGACTGTTTAAGTGTCATTGTTTAAGCGCCCGTAGTATTCCAAAAGACCTGGAAGCATGTTGGAAACTGTTTAAGTGTCTGTAGTATTTCAAAAGATCTACAGTCATGTCGGAGAGAGTTTAAGCATCTGTAGCATTCCAAAAGATCTGGAGTCATGTTGGAGACTGTTTAAGTGTCTGTAGTGTTCCAAAAGATCTAGAGTCATATTGGAGACTGTTTAAGTATCTGTAGTATTCCAAAAGATCTAGAGTCATGTTGGAGAGAGTTTAAGCATCTGTAGCATTCCAAAAGATCTAGAGTCATGTTGGAGACTGTTTAAGTGTCTGTAGTATTTCAAAACATCTAGAATCATGTTGGAGAGAGTTTAAGTGTCCATAGTATTCTAAAAGATCTGGAGTCATGTTGGAAAGAGTTTAAGTGTCCATAGTATTCCAAAAGATATAGAGTCATGTTGGATAGAGTTTAAGTGTCTGTAGTATTCCAAAAGATCTAGAGTCATGTTGGAGAGAGTTTAAGTGTCCATAGTATTCCAAAAGATCTGGAGTCATGTTAAATGTCTGTAGAATGCAAATTTGATGATCATTCTATCCTACAGGGGTGGTTCTTGTGCCTATCATCCTCATGGCATTGCTGCTCCACCTATACACCAGACCTGACTCCCTGATGGCTATACCAGGTCGGACTTACAGGTGAAGCTGATGCACCAGACATCATCGACCAGACTCAGTTGTCCCATCAAGTATTTAGGTAAGTTTGGACTATGCCCAGAATAGGGAATGGGATTCAATACAAAATGTTGTAGAATACTGAATATCAGTAGTTGTTCCTGGCAAAACAAGAATACTTTCAATGAAATACATCAAGGCATTGAACTACATACTGTTTTCCCCTCTTATGACATCATCAAAGTGCTGCCAAATGACAGAGAATCAGGAAGTAACTGGAGAGTTGCTCAGCAGAAAGATATAAAGAGCATATTTTTAAGCTTCATAAATATATTTTTGATGTAACTAAAGTAAATATTCAATATTTTAGAATCAGAAAGTCCAATTTGCATGAATCTATCATAATGAAAGATGATTTGCACTTGATCTTTATGGAACTGATGATGGAGTGGATAGGGATGGGACCAGGTTTATTAAGGGTCGGCACAATGTATGGAGCCCATTACAACATGCAATGATTAGTAAGTGTCAGTACATTAAAGTAACAAGGAAAGAGAGAATAAAGTAACCTTCTGAGGAAAGAATGACATGTTGTGCTGTGGAATTAAATGGTAATGGGCAATAACCATTCTGTAGAGTTAGCACACAGCTACTTTACTAAGAATTATTCCTTTATACAATATAGGGAATTCACTAGCAACTTTATAGACTTAAAAAGGTATAGTGTTCAAGGCCAACAGTTTGTGCATCATGTGAGTTATTTGCTATTCTATGGCAGATGATGGCAGTATTACATATGATATTAGGGTAGACGGCATCTGCAATACAGAATGAGAAAGCTTGAAAGCCCGTATATAGCCAAATCATTCCACAAGCAGTATCAACACGTATCACACTGGCTAAGATTGTTGAACAAACATGCGGGCACTTACACAGGTAAGGGCAGTATCCCATATATTATGTCAGGGTTATTGTGTACCCTGCATAACTAACAGGGGAAGAGCATGGTTGAATTCATTAGGATATGAAAATAATAAAATAACTATTGTCAGCAAAAGTCAACACTGTAAAAGTTACACACAATACTCCTGTTCGTTGTGCTAGGTGTCTTGGTCCCAAAGTGACACGTGTGAATCCAGAAAAAACACTTCTTTATTTGAAAAAACTCCTCGTTAAGCGCTTTCATCTAATAATAATAGACTTCATCAGAACACAATCCTTAGTTAAATGATGGGTTATATGCAAATGTTCAACCAATCATACTAGCTGATTGATCAGTCAATTAAATATACTAAATATTTAAAGTGCTCAGTACATTTTGTTAAAAATCACTCACATATGAAATAAAAGTCATTCTATACTAATATCACAAATGTGCATAACAACATATAAAAACATATAAAAATAAATGATATTGTAAAAACACTATTCAGTTATTACTTTACACTCATCTAAATAAACTACTACCCTAGATATATGTTCTATTTATGTTTTAAATTCCAAAACAGGCTTTATAGAAATACTATCATTGATTCCTGGGTGAACGGTTGCATTTAACAACATTTGCCACATAGTTTCTCTTTCACCCAATTTCTTACTAATGTTTCCACCCCTGGGATTAGCCATTATTTGTTCTAAAATTGCGAATTTAAATGTATTGCAACTTGGACTTTTGACAAGATAACACATTCTGTATAACGCATTATTTATGTCTTTTTTCTAATACAATAATAATGATCATAAATTCTATTTCCTAAGCATCTGTCAGTTTTGCCCACATAATAACTTGGGCATTTTGTACATTTGGCTAAATAAATCACATGTTGTGTACGACAGTTGCCTTTCTTAAACCTTATAACAGTTTGGTTGATATCTTCCAACGTAAGGGTGGTATCTTCCATTACAGCAAAACATTGATTGCACTGTCCACACGTATGGGTGCCCCCTTCCTTTCTTTTATTTTTACTAGTAATGGGCTTACTCTCAAATTTGTTCTTTAAATTATGTCCTGTTTTATAAACAAACACAGGATGCTCTCCTAATACCTTATAAATATTTTCATCAGTTCTCATAATGTTCCAATTTCCCTCCACAGTTTTTTGTATTTCTTTAACATATGTGCTGTATTGGAATATACATGCTTGTTGAAACTTGTTGTCATCTTGACTATTACTTGGACTACTGGTGGTGTCCGAAGTTCCACAAGGCCCTGTACCTAATAGGGGTTTGTATTTTTTACCCCATTCTTCTTTAACATATTTAATAGTATTATCAATAAGTCCAATGGGGTACCCTCGTTTACTAAACATACTACCTATGTTGTCTAATTCTCTGAGCATATCATTGTATTTGGAAGTCATTCTAGCTGCTCTAATACACTGACCATTAATTATACTACACTTCTGGCTGTAAGGGGTGACAACTTGAATATTCTAAATATGAGCTACTGAATGTGTTTTTCCTATATATTTTGGATGTAAATCAACCATTTGCCATGGAAATATGTGTCTAGGTAGGAAATACCTGTCTTATCATAATTGTATGTAAACTTCAAATAATCACTAGATTGATTAATATAATTGAGAAACATTTCCAAATAATTCATAGGCCCATTCCACAAGATAAAAATTTTGTCCAAAAACCTTACATGACAGCTTATATAACTATACCATCTACTGTTAAATATACATTCTTCTTCCCAATCAAGAAGGACTAAATTGGCAAAGATGGGTGCACAGGCAGCCCCCATTACCACCCCCTTACTTTATCTATAATATTCTCCTTCATAGAGGATGTAATTATGTTTTAGTACAATATCCATAAATTCTAATATCAACAATACTTTTTCCCATGGTAATCCAGCAAATTTTTGAATGCTGTTACTAAACCAACTCATTCCGTCCTCTTTAGGAATGCATGAGAAAAGGTCTACTACATCGATTGTTACGAATGTTACATCTTCTTTACATAAGTCAGGAGTAAGTCGACTCAAAAAGTCTCAGATACCTTTTTTATATAGGTTTCAACCATGTATCTATAACCGTGCCAAATGGAAAAGTTTTGGATTTGTTACCAGATATTATAGGATGGAAAGGAGGGTTGTGTAGATCTTTGTGCACTTTCGGTATCCCCACAATGGTGGCTAAAACTGGAAATTTGACATTTAAAAAGTTGTACATATCCGTATCTATCCTATCATCTAATAAAAATTCTTCCAAGTATAAATCAATTTTGTGATGGCCTACATTCACTTCATTCAATGATGAAACGTCATAGTTTCCCGAATTGAGTAATATGGTTTGTATTTGTTGATATATTCAACAGTGTCATATAACACCACACCACCCCATTTGTCTGGTTTCATAACCCAAATTTGATGGTTACCCTGTAGTTCTTTTAAAACTTGAAATTCTTTCTTACTTAAATTGTATCACATCTTTTTATCCTTGCATTTACTCTGAGATAAATACATCTCCTCCGTCACAACTTTCTGAAAAGTAGCCAAAGTAGTCTTCATCGCTGGGATGAAAGTGCTTCTCTTTTTAAAAAGTTTTTAGTTACTTCATCCCTGTTCTCCTTAAAATGAATAGCTAAGTTGAGTTTTCACATATATAACTTGAATTCTACTACATAATCAGTTATATCAAACTTAGTATTGGGAACATATTTCATTCTTCTAGAAAACAGGGAGAAGTGTTCCTTCTCCAATTTAAATTGAGTGTAATTAAATATACTAAAATCACCTAAACTGTATTGAATATCATTGTGTTTCACTATAGTCAACTTCTTGTCCAATTCTTTCTGTTCATGTGCTGCCAATTCACCTGATATGCAGGATCGCTCCCGTTCCTGTATACTGGTGCTCCTTGTTTTTCCTGTACTTGCCATGCTTGTTTTTTTCTCCCTAAACAATTCCTATTGTTATTTTTCCAAACTTTTTCCCCCCTATTATCATATGCTTCCTCAACACAGTCATCACTTTCCTCTCCTTTGGATAATTGGTGCTTTCTGGATTCACACTTGTGTCACTTTGGGACCAAGACACCTAGTACAGTGAACAGGAGTATTGTGTGTAACTTTTACAGAATATGAAAGTAAGTTAAAAAGACAAAAAAAAAAAGTTTTCTTGGTCCCGTTGCACACCCTCTTCTCACTATCTGCTGCTCACCTTCATTCTTATTTCTCTCATCCTTCATGCCCTGTACTACCCTTTTGGGTAGAGCCACTCTAACAAAGAGAAGAGAATAGTGGTATCATGCATGGCCAATCAACATCCTCTTATAAAGTGTCATCTGTGGAGTGGGAGGAGCCATAAAGACTTTGGTTTGGGGAGGCAGAGCAGAGGTTGAACACAGCGGCATAACAGTTGCTATCATATGTACTAGGGACTTATCCTAGGTACCTCCTTGCATGATGACTTGATCTTGAATACTGATCAAATCATAAGCAGTTGACAGCTGAGGATGTGTCCACCCTGGACCCCAGGGTGGACACACTTCTTTAGTCCTCCCATAGGCCCAGTCTAGTGATCATTCTATGTCCTGGCCTCTATCAGGGTTGAAGAACAATCTGCCCAGACTAACAGGATCTTTCTCTCAAGAGCAGTTATGCCAATCTTCCCTGTCAGTTCCATCAGGTGCTGGAGATGCAAATCAAAGTTGGGATGTCTTGGCTGTAATTAAAGCTTCATTTCTGTATTTACCAATGGACTGCCTTAAAGCAGGAGAAAAAGTTGAATATGGTATATAATTCAGCATATGTTTAATTGTAATACTGTATAAATCTGAACTAAATGCAAATATACAAGTTCCAGAGTAAATTTTTTTTCCAAATGATTGCATGAAAAATCATACTCTAAGTGGAGTTCACATTATCAGTTCAGCAAGTGAGATCACGTAGACATGTTTGATCATTAAAGCCAGAGCTTTAAGTCATGACAGACTAATAGAGTCTGAGAGGCTTCCAGCCCAGCTAACTGGAATTTTGTAAATAATTCTATGTCATCTGTGAATATTAATATGATTCGTATGCTTGTCTTATAAATGCAAGAAAACTATATGTTATGTGGATATTAAACTACTGCTGCAAAAGTATGTGTTGAACTGTATGTTCTGTACTGAGCTTCAAGAATGTAACCACAGTGTACTCTACTGGAAAAGAACAGAAATGTATATAAACTATATTAATACCAGAAGTTTTTTTTATTTATTTTATTTTACATTTGTTGACCGGGCTAGTCTGGCTGGATACAATGTCCATTTTCAGCAGAGGCCCGAGGAGAAAAGCTCCACTATATGCTAAGTACATTACATAATAAAATTTACTATTTTAAGTTAACAGCTAAGGTCAGATCTTACAAAAAAAGGAAAGAAAATTTAAAAGGAACACTTTTACTATAAGCAGTTCATTAAATATACACAATTGTACAAAAAGTACATACTTGATCTCAAAACAGTGAAAGAAACAAAACTGAGGAGGGTAGAGAAGAAAAGAGAGGAGGGGAGACAGAGAAAATGGTTAGCCAGGTGTATTGCAGGAGCACAGCCAATGATTTTGGAAGTATTGTTTAAGTTTTTGTTTGAAAAGTGGCAGGGATGTGGTCAGAGTTATGTCACTAGGTAGGAGATTCCAGCTTTTACCTATTGTGTTAGTGAATAAAGAAACACCTGCTGTGTTGTTTGCCTTTATAGATTTTGTCATGAGTTTACAAGAGGAGCGAAGTGAGTTGAGATTGTTGTAAGGGATTAGAAGTTGAGAGAGTATTGGGGTGTTGTCAGGTAGGTATAAAATGTTGTGGGCTATAGTGAGTTGAGGAATGATAAGGTAGTTTTGAAATTCTAGCCAGCCTAGTTGTTTTAGATTTAGACAATGGTGGGTCCTAAATGGGTTACTAGTGGCGAAGCGAGCTATGTTGTTATAGCAGGTTGTAAGTTTGTTGAGGTTACTTTGCTTAAGGTTTGTATAAATAGGGGAGGCGTATAGGAGAGTTGATAAAAGATGAGATTGTGCAATTTTGATTCTAGTTGCTGGGGTTAGAAAAGGTTTGATGCGATAAAGGGATCCTATTTTTCTGTTAACTAATTTGATGTTGTTGTTAATGTGCTGATCGAAGGAGAGATTATTGTCAATGGTTATTCCTAAAAGCTTTGTAGTGAGATCAGGTGAGATGAGAGTACCGTTATTTGAGGAAATGGTAAAGTTTAAAGGGGGGGATCGAGTGGTGGGGGAGAAGAGGAGGAGTTTTGTTTTTTTAGCATTTAGAAGGAGAAAAGCGTTTAGAAAACCATGTTTCTACGGAGTTAAAGGTATTTTGGGTCAGTGAGATCAGTTCTGTAGGGGATGGTGCCGAGCAGATAAGGGTAGAATCATCTGCATTGTATGCAGGTAGCTTGAGGGATAGCAGTCTGTAGATCGTTAATAAAGAGAGAGAACAGAAGAGGACCAAGAATGGAGCCCTGGGGAACTCCGATGGAAATGGGCAAGAGTGATGAGATATGGTTTTCCCATAATACTGCTTGTTGTCTGTTGTTAAGATAAGATTTAAACCACTTAATGGCAAATTTGTCACAAGAGAGTGATTCAAGAATATTGATTAAGAGAGAGTGGTTGACCATATCGAAAGCTTTAGAGAGATCAATGAAGAGAGCGGAAGAGAGAGTATTGTTGTTACGATTTTTGTTGATAGTGTCTATGAAGGAAAGAAGGGCAGTGGTGGTACTGTGGTGAGGTCTAAAGCCATGCTGACAGTTTGCTATTATGTTGTGAAGAGAGAGATAGTGTACAAGTTGCTGATGAATACATTTTTCCATGATTTTGGCTAGGGTGAGAGAAGGCGATAGGTCTAAAGTTAGAGAGGTCAAGGGAGTTACCACCTTTATGTAGTGGGATAATATAGGAGATTTTCCAGATGTCAGGGATGGTTCCCTCTTGGATAGTTCTGTTTATAAGTAAGGATATAGGGTAAGCTATTTCTTTGGCCGCTTTTTGAAGGAAGAGAGAAGGGAGCTTGTCTGCAGAAGGGGTGCAAGGTTTCAGTTTATGAATGAGTCTATATATGAAAGAAGTAGATATGGGTTTTAGAGAGAAGTTAAAGGAGGAGTTAGCTATATTATTTGGAATATAAGAGTTGTTGGTGTTCATTTGTTTGGCTAGGGATTGAATAGTTTCAGCCAAAAAAGAGTTGAAAGCATTAGCAGTCTGGAGAGGGGTTTCTGGGTCAGCATTAATTGGGGATGGAGTTTTAGCAATTCCTGGGGAGAGAAGTTTATTTACTGATGACCAGAAGTATTTAGAATTGTTAAGATGAGTTTCCTGAAGTTCACAGTAGTATTTTTTCTTGTCAGAGATTATTGATTTTTTAGCTAAGTTTCTAAGCTGGCGAAAAAGAATTAAATCAGGGTTTTGTCTATGGCATCTCCATTTTGTCCATGCTCTGTTTCTAGTTTGAATGATGTTTTTAGTATTGTTGGTAAGCCATGGGGCTGTTTTGGTTTTTACTCTAATAGAACGTTCAGGAGCATGTTTATCAAGTATGGATAAGAAGGTAGTATTGAAATATGAGACTGCCTCCTCCAGGGGAAGTGATTTTAAGCAATTCCAATTGCATGCTCTCAGTTCAGCTTGGAAGAGGTCTATATTAAAATGTTTGATGGATCGAATTAGCCTAGTATTTGGGAGGTTAACACATTCTGATTTTTGTCTAGTAATGTAGGTTAGGGAGTGGTCACTGACATCGTCCGGCATAGTACCTACTTGATACTGTTTGTTTACTTTATTTGTGAGTATCCAGTCTAATATACTCTCTCTCTTACTGGGCTTATGGACCCTTGTAGTTGAGGTAATGGTTTGGGTGAAACCGTGTAGGTTAATATGAGAGGAGGGATTGACATCATTGATAGTGTTCCAATCTATGTTAACGTCGCCAAGAATTATGGTTTCTTGGGGGTAGGTAGTAGAAACCCAGCTTAGAAAGTCTTCTAATATTGGAATGTTGTTGCCTGGAGGAAGATACACGCATATAATGTAAAGGGCTTTTTTGGCATTTAGTTGGAGTTTAATAATGATGGCTTCTATTTTGCTATCTTGGTTTGGACATGCTGGTTGGGTAGAGATGTTAAGTTGATTCTTGAAAAGTATTGCTACTCCGCCACCCTTACGTTTTAAGCGGTCATGTCTTACTACATTATAACCTTGGGGTATAATCTCTGAGTCGTTTGTGCCTGGGTTTAGCCAGGTTTCAGAGAGGCAAAGGATGTCAAAAGAATGGATATCTAAGAGGGCATGGATGAATGGTATTTTCTTGTGTATGCTTTGAATGTTGAGGTGCCCTATGAGGAAGTTTTTGTTATAGTTAGGTGAGCAGTTTTGGGGAGGAGGGGAGTTAGGGCCAGGGTTGGGGTGTATGTCCCCATCTTGTAGGGTAGGATTAACTAGTTTAGTTAAAAGATTGCTCTTTAGAAGTGTGAGAGGTTTGGTTTTTTTGTGTGATTGTAGGAGGTAAGTAAGGTGATGTAGCCTGTGGAATAAAGGTAGATGATAGCTAGGGGTGGAATTAACATTAGAGTATGATGTGAAAGTAAATAAAGTAGAAGTATGTTTTTGTGAAGCATTTTGATAGTTATTAAGTGAAATTTCAAAGAAGGTTAGATGGTATGTGGAGAGAAGGGTGGTTAAGAGTAAGATTGAGAGTAAAGGCAAAGATGGTATATAGGGAGTCATTATTTAGTTATCAAGAGGTGAGGAGGAAGGAGGAAAGTACAAGTGAGAGAGGGTGAGTATGTCAAGCAGGAGAGGGGTGGTAGATCTTTTGAAAAGTAGGAAAAATGAATTGATGCTAGAGAGAATAAAGAATGAGTGGAGTAGAGAATATAGAGTAGGGTAAAAGGATAAGTATAAGTAAGGGAGAAAGGTAATGTAAGAAATTTAGGTAACTGGGTAAAGAAAGTGATAGGGGGAGTGGAAGGGGTGTGTTAAGGCTTGGTAGTAAAGTGGCGGGAAGGAGAGAGATAGGATGGGAGGGAAAGGGGTGTGGTTATAGGGCTATAAGATTAGGAACCCTGGGGGTGGGTGGGAATTCGCGGTAGGGTAGGGAGCGGAGTGAGCCCGTAGGCTTAACGGAGGAAGAACCAAGGAGAAAGAAAGTCAGGAGAAAAACAATCAGGAGGCCCGTTTGGGAGCACTCCCAGGGTTAGCTGAGCCCTTAAAGTGGAGAGGAAAATAGTAGGATGTAAAAGGATGGATTCGAGAGAGTCTGTAGAAATATAGTGAGTCCAGATAGAGTTAAAAACTAAAGAGTATAGGTTAATAGTGATAAATCACTATAGGGGTCAGTGTTTGAAGAGCAGGAGAATGTAAGTAGTGGGAGAGATAGGAGGCTAAAAATGAAAGAGCAGAAACTCCAAGCAAGTATAAATAAGTCAGGATAGCTAAGAAAAATAGGAACAAAACACAGGGTAGGGCAGGTAAGATTACTTGAGGTAGATTCAAGGGAGTGGATAGTAAGCTCAGAGGTGAATTCCCTAATGAGTGGAATACAACTAGAGAGGGGAAAGCAGACTTATACTGCCATCTAGTGGCTGTGTATGGTAATAGCTGTGCAGTACAGGCTAGTCGAGATGAGGAAAAAAATGTGGGAAAAAGTTAGAATATACAGAGTTAACTTGCAAAACTCTGAGAATATAAGTGAATAGTTTTATGATTGCTCAGTTCTCAGTTTCAAGGCAGCCAGGAGACACAATGTCTACAGCTAGAAGCTCTTTCTATTGTCTGGAAACAGAGCTACTTAGTTTACTGTGTGTGTACTTGTCATCCTCCCAATGTGCACATCCTTCACTGGTGTAAGTGGTGAGGATTGAGGCTCCTTGATTACTGGGCCAGTGCAGGGGCGTCACAGAGTCATCAATGATTAGGATGACCAGTGCTTCATTAATTCCACAGAGTTCTAGCATCAACACTTAAAATCACCAGAAAGATCCATGTCCACATGAAGGTTAAATAATGAGAAGGTGCACAGATAGCCAACAAAACTATTTCAGCAGTGCCATATGGCTGTCATTAGTATAAATAATATAACATGTCTATATTACAAGATGGAATGCTTAGGTGATCGAACACCTAAACATTGAACTTGTAATATCGAACCTAAAAATGTGTGTCGAACTTTGCAGGAAAACACGTCGGTTGGCCATGGAAAATAACTTTATACCCAAACTAAGTGGGGGGTTTTGCCCCACACCCCCGATGTAGGGAGCTGTGCCTCCCACACACCCCCAACTAAATATACAAACTCAGAGATCTCTCCATAGTAGACAAAACAGCAAAATCCGGTGAACAGCCAAGGGAACTCTTTCTTTTCTTTGATATTACAAGTGTGATGTTTAGGTGTTCGATCACCTAAGCATTCGATCTTGTGATATAGACCTAATATAATAACTATCCATTTCTATAATGTCAGTGAATTTACTCTTAAGGCAATATTTACAGGGACTGGACCTCAGCCATGCATGGGGGGAGGCTGACTTTGTAACCAAAGTTTAGCAAAGTCACTGCAGTTACTAGAAACGCACTGGTCAACTGCAATTTCAAAATGAGCAAGGTGATAGGCAAGGAAGACTCACCAGTCTTTATATGATGTCACAAAGTAATATTATATTTTTTAAAATTCTAAATTAACAGAAAAAAAGAATGCTAGCTTAAGGGCAAAGAGGGCTATGTTGTGTGGAAGGATTGTCACATTATGAAAAACAAGTGCCCATTAAAGAAAGTACTTGGCTGAATTGATATCGAGTGCTTAGTATGCAGGATTAAGAGTATGAGCTTCTCCCTATAGTGTAGGGTTCAATACTCATCCTCTGTCTATTTACTGTTTTTCTTTTACTTTGAGAATTTTTTTTAACCATACAGTGCTTCTGGAACGAGACGGGAAAAGACCTATATTTATTTTATTTTATTTTATTTTACATTTGTTAACCGGGGGTGTCTGACTGAGCCGAAAAGGCCCTTTTTCAGCAGAGGCCAGGGGAGAAAAGCTCCACAAAGAAAAATTACAGACACATTTAGTTATTTAGACATGATCAGTATACACACAAATTACAAGAGACATGTTTTTACAGTGGTATGTGGCACATAAACAGTTACAGTGGAGAGAACAAACAAAAAAATATTAATTTTAAAAATAAAGGTAATTAATAGATTTGTGGTCTACAGCTGAAATTTGGAACATAGGTAGAATACATACATAGTACACAGGTACAGTACATACATTGTAGATTAGCCAGTGTTTGTGAGTAAGATTGAAAACTATTATCAAGTGCTCTGGATTTAGTATGTATATGTATATGTATATATGTATATGAATTTGTTCTCCTCCCCGATAAACAAATAAATAAACAATTAACATTTACAGCTTTTCTGTAATGTAAAGGATCTGGCAATAAACTTTTTAGTACATGAGAATTATTTAAATGTTCAAGGCCAAAATTTTAACAAGACAGTTGCTGTCGCATACCACACGAATGTGCTCTAACACTGTAAAAAACAGGAGGGTAGACTGAGCCCATATTACAGAATGAATAAGTTTTAAAAGATTCCAAACAGTATAATCAACACCAAAGAGTTTAAAAAAGATTGATTTACTGTCTAAGACTGCTAAATAAACATGGAGGCACTTACACCAGTAAGGGCAAAATACCTCACATTATAGACTGAAATTACTAATTTCCTGTCAGTTGGATCCTTTTGGGTGCTGGGTCTGCTGTGACACTAATTGGGGTAGTATAGCTTTCTTAACACTACCCTTTGATCAGTTGTAGAACTAGAGGCTGCAGTGAGGTCTGTATAACTGAAAGGAGCAGCAGACCTAATGGTGATGCTATGGACTGCTAAGTGACCCATGACAAGCTGAGGACAGGCCCACTGGTACAGGTTAGGTGCAACAAGAATAAAGGGCTATACAGTTGACAAAAATTAAGACCAGAAACTAGAAAAATGTAAGATTAAACTGTATGGTTAAACAAATAACATGGGAAATAATGCCAGAGCTTGAAAGTGATGAAGGTTTTATAAAATAACAATCAACCATTAAAATTGAAGACTATTCATTAGACTGAAAATAATATTAGCTTAGGAAACTATGGAGTGCCATGGCTGAAAAAAAAGTATAACAGACATTGATGTGTATTCTAATGTAGTTCAGTCACATGACAGTGTTGTCCAGCATAGGGAGTTAAATTGTTATCAAAGAAAAAGTAAAAAAAGACAAGCACATCTAGATATGATGACATGAAGATTTATCAGAGGTGGAAGCCAGCATAATGAAATTGCAGTCATGAATCCCATGTACACAGTGTTTGATTCAGTGTCTGAGACTGCAATCAGAACTCATAACCTCATGTGCATAGCGTCTGATACAGAATACTTAACCAAGTGTAGAAGGAACAGCACCACCAAGGTAAGTAACATCGTAAACTAGTCCAGCATGAAGCATGGAAACTCCACAATGTCTAAAGAGACTGGCAGGCCACAGTCTCAAGTTACACATTTTAAAGAAGTAGCCTCTTCATGATTTCAGAGAAATTAAATAAAGGGAAGGTTCCAGTTGAACAGTCATCAGTCATCTGGCAGTACCTACTTGTTGAACAAGACTTTGAAACAGTGGGAAATTTTGTTGGCAGAAATTGTGGAAACATAAAATTGAGAATTCTTCCATCACTTCAAACTCTCTGTGAAATATATTAAAAAGGGTCTACTCTATTGTTTTCTGAAAAATTAGGCAGTATTACAGAAAGTGGCATAAATCCACTCTCTTAGTAGATAAAATGATATGTAAAGGAACTGAAAATTGCATTTATGCGAAAAATAAGAAAAGCTGTCATTCAAAGGGCAAACGCAGAATGTTGGTAGGTCAGATAAACTGCTATAGTAAAAGACGTTGTTACAAGTTACTGAAAAATAGTCTGAGATATCAAAGAATGGTACTAATGTTGTTCATTGAAAAATCAATATGTATTTGGAAGATGCCTTAACTCAAGCTTAATTACACATGATTTGTATAACATTTTGCTTAACAAGACTTAGTCATACCAGCCCTTTTCAGTATATCTAAAGTACACATGAACCCTTCAAACAGCACGTTATGTTGGAGATGTCATCTGTCCACTAATGCTGACTGGTCTCATATTTTTTATGACTGTACTAATATTAAACCATATTGAAATTAGATTAACACATTTCTTCAAGCTACCTATACTGATATATTTGTTTTCACAAAGCCTTTAATTTTATTGAATGTTGTTAATAGCAATAATATGAAGAAAGATGACCTGTATTTGTTGTGGACAATGTTAGCAATAGCCAGAAAATGTATAACTAGAAGATGGAGCTCTAATGTAGCACCCACAATGGAGGAATTCCTATCATAACTGAAGAAATGCATACTAATGGAGAAAAGTACTAAAGAGTTAAGAACTTTTCCTAAGCCATTGGTTAATAGTCTGCAGAGGAAAGTTTTGAATTTGATTGATACCTTACAGATGGAAGCAAACTCTTCCTAACTATCATAGTTTATATATTAACTTATTATTTAACTACAAATGTTTTTATCTGACTCCTTTTCATCAGGTTGAATGTAAATACTGTAAATAGTTATGACTGTATTAAATTATTGTGTTATTTCGTCAAAATAAAAATCATTTGAGTAAAAAAAAAAAAAGAACATTACTGACACCTTAGAGCTTAATATTGTCAGCTCAGGATTTAAAACGTTTTGCCATCTTTGTTGATAGAATGCTCAGGGGTATACTTTCTAAACATAAGCACATTTAAAAATATTCATCAAACGTTTTGAAAAAAATCACTGAAGAGCATTATGAAGACAATATTAGTTTTCTTACAATTGATGTGGTTGACCTTTTTCTTTTCCACTATACCTCAAGGCACATAATTACACCTGTTTGAAAGTAATAGTCTGGATAACAAGAAAATTAGGCTTTTAACTGAACTGATGGAACAAATTTTACATAAGCAAGTCAAAGGTATGGCAATGGGGGCAGCCCACCACCCAATATATGCCAACCATGTAATGTTAAGATGGGAGAAAGAATATGTGTTAGACTCCAACTATAAGACTTGCTGGAATCTATACTTAGAATACCTGGATGATATCATTTTTTGGGAAGCACCTAATACCAAAATTCAACATTTTTAAATTACATGCTAATAGTACTTCTTTTCTCAAATTCGCAAATGCACATACAACAGACAAGATGACCTACTTAGATGCTATTATCTACAAGACTGAAAAAACATTTGCTTCAACTATTTAGAATAAGCCAACTTTTGCCAGTGCTTATTTACACTGCAAACACCCTTGGAGCTATAAAATAAATTTAAATAAAGGGCAGCTTCTAAGAATAGCCAGAATGTGTTCTACATTAGAACTTTTTAAGAAAGAAAACATCTTATTAAATTATTCCTTGACTGGAGATATACCTATGAAATTTCAGTACTATAAGTAAAGAGATAGCGTTCCAATTAGGTAAATAATATATTGCTTTATTGGGTAAAGAAGAAGGAGAGCTTACAAGAGCCCTGATTTTACATTGCAATGATGACAGAAGCAGCATCAAGGAGATCAACTGGTGTATTTTGAAAACTAATGATGACATGTTCAAAGTAGTTGTAGATCAACCTAGTTTTGTACACAAGGTAAACAAAAACTTGAAAGGAGTACTCCGAAAAATCAGACAAAGGACAGGTTAGACACTGAAAAGAAAGGGACCTATAAATGTGGGGTTTGTAAACAGTATACCTAGAGTTTAGCGTGAGACCATGTCTTCTTCTTTTGGCTTTTTCCGGTTAGGGGTCGCCACAGCGAAACTCCGGTCCGCTAATGATTGGCAGTAGAGTTTTACATGCTGGCTTGCCGGGCCTAATGCACAACCTTCAACAAAGGAACACCCATTCACACATGTCGCCACACAGAAGACACTCTGAGAATCGAACGGGCAACGTCTAACTGGGAGGCGACAACGCTACCGCAGCACCACCACCGCAGTGTAGAGTGAGACCATGTAGCAATACATAATTACTGTTTACCAAAAATACCTTTAGTGAAAGGAAACTGTGCAACACCAGGTGTGATATATTTGGCTATTTGTTCAAAATGTTCATATTTTCATGTTGGTAAAACTGAAAGAATCCTACATTAAAGGATATATGAGCACTGTTATGATATTGCAAGAATAACACCAACAGTGACCTTTACAAACACACCATTTTTGCAAGGGGTTCAAAAGATTTTATTTTTAGAATTCTTGAAATAATTAATGACAGAGGTGGTAACTGGGAATCCCGCATTGAGGAGCTGATATGGCAACTTTGCCTAAACAAATGTAATTTGATTAGCTTTGTCCTAAAGGTATGATCAGGCAAGTTGTAAACAACTTAGTGTTAACAGTTTTTTTCATTTGAATACTGTTATTACTCAATTTGTTTTACAAATTAATGTATTATATTTTTATCAATGTTTACTACTTACATACATGTCAAATAAAAATAAAAATAACAGCCACCTCTATGATAAACACTCCTTGGCCAAACAACAGTAAAATAATCAACAGGACACAAATGGCACAGAGCGAAGCAGAAAGTAAATCCCAAAGAGTATAATGGTATCCAAGTTCCAATACACCAGTAAATCACTTGTTCAGTCTGGAATATAAACACTAAAGTTGTAGATGAATGAAAATTTTATTAGACAAGCGCTTTCGCTATAAATAGCTTCTTCAGGTCTGTTCGATAGTAATACATTTGAGTGCCATATATATAGGTCTGGCATTCAATTAGAAATTCATCTCATTACATATTTAAAAGGGAAACATTTTATATTTAAAAACATATCAGAATATATGCAATAAAAATGTAACAACTGTATATATAAAAACTGTATATAGAAAACAAATATATATATAGAAATACAAAAAATATATGTATATATATATACATAAATACAATTAATTTCATAGTGATCTTATAGTTCCTGTATAAATAGTATGCAAGTGAAACATATATATATTCTATGTAAAAGGTCCCATTTTACTCAAGTCTCAAGTAATGAGTAACAAATCATCTAATACAGTCCTATAATACCTCTATAGATAGACATATAGATAAACAAGTAAGTATATATATATATATATATATATATATATATATATATATATATATAATGATATGTAAACAAAATTAAATTAATTTAATTTAACTAATATATATTATTCAGAAGATATTTTTATATAAATATTTTTTAAAAACTAATAAAAACTTCAAAATCATGCACATGTGGGTTATAAAACTAACAATATATAAAAACTCATACAGAGCATATATATATAAATCTATATATGTATACGCATATAATTGATGTAAATATGAGTATGTGTATATGTATGCCTAGTATTAAATATCTTACTTAAATGAACATCTTACTTAATTTTCCTTCTCTTTCTTAACTTAGGTTTAATGGATACTCTCTCGTTCAAACCTGCCCCATTGTCTGCCCTTAGGCGTATAATCCAGTCATTTTCCTTGTCTTCAGTATGGTTTTTAATATCTCCCCCTCTCACATTGGTAGGTATAACTTCCAATACTCTAAAGAGAAAGTTATGTGATGGATCATTATCCTCTACATGTTTAGCTAAAGCATTATTGGGGGACCCTTTCCTAATATTATAAATATGTTCTCTAATACGGTCTCTAAATTTGCGGTTAGTTTTACCTACATAAAAACAAGTACATACTTGGCATACCGCAAGATACACTATATTACAGGTCATACAATTAGCTATAGTGTTAGTCCTAAAAATGTTTCCTGTATCAGGATGTATAAAAGTTGGATTGGTATCTATATATACACAAAAATTGCACTTGCCACAGGGCTTAGTATTACCTGAATCTGTAATAATGTTATTCCCATTGCCATAGCATAACATCCTCTTAAGATTCTTTCTGTTCCTATACTGAAACTTCGGAGTGTCACCAATTGTATTTATGTATATATATATACATATATATTTTTGTATTTATATATATATATTTGTTTTCTATATATACAGTTTTTATATATACAGTTGTTACATTTTTATTGCATATATTCTGATATGTTTTTAAATATAAAATGTTTCCCTTTTAAATATGTAAGAGATGAATTTCTAATTGAATGCCAGACCTATATATATGGCACTCAAATGTATTACTATTGAACAGACCTGAAGAAGCTATTTATAGCGAAAGCGCTTGTCTAATAAAATTTTCATTCATCTACAACTTTAGTGTTTATATTCCAGACTGAACAAGTGATTTACTGGTGTATTGGAACTTGGATACCATTATACTCTTTGGGATTTACTTTCTGCTTCGCTCTGTGCCATTTGTGTCCTGTTGATTAACTTACATACATGTATTTGATTTTTTATAAATGAAAAGTAGCAATATTTTTTAGATAATTTTTACTAATACTAATAAGAATTGAGGTGGAATACAATTCCATATGAAGTATTTTATTTCAATCTGCAACACACACCATACATGAATGTATTATATATATTTATTCACTTTATTAGTGTTTAATACTTGAGGAGTTCATATGGCAACTTTGCCTAAAAAAAGCAATTTGATCAGCTCTGTCCTAAAGTATGATCAGCAAGTTGTAAACAACTTAGAGTTAACAGTTTTTTCATTTGAATACTGTTATTACTCAAATTTTTTTACATATTTATTTATTTAATTTATTTATTATATTTTTATCACTGTTTACTACTTACACACATGTATTTCATTATTTATAATTGCAAAGTAGAGAACATTTTTAGATATTTTTACTAATACTATCAAGTATTGAGGTGGAATACAATTTCATATGAAGTATTTTATTTCATCTGCAGCACACACCATACATGAATGTATTATCTATATATTTATTCACTTTGAGTGTTTAATACTTAACTGCTTAATTAATGGGATTTTATCAATGTAATGTTTTTCAAGTATATTTGTACTTTAAATTTCTAACTCTGAATGTTATAAGATGATTTGTGACTTAATCTTAGCTGGTTTTGATTAAGTCCTAAAATAAAGGATGAAAGCGTTTAACTGACTTTAACGAATAATGATTTCAAATACTTTTTGGAGACCTGTTCTGGTGTAATTTCAGACCACACTTTGACACAATGTGAGACATTTTTTGGTCCTGCTGCTACTTAAAATGAGAACTAAAAATACTGCTGATATACACCCTGCCACTCCCCCCAAAAAATCACACATGCAAACTATAACTGTTCTCCAAACATCTAAACCTATGTTCTTGTAAATGTGCATGGTCCAGCTTAATAATGTCTGTTCCTACTAGAGCTTATAGGAAGACAGACAGAAAGAGTATCCTGGCTTGGATTATACCATATATCTGCATTTGAATTACTAACAGACTCCCTCAGGGATTACCATCAAATGTTTGTACTATGCAGTGGTATGAAAATGCCAGAACATCACACAATTACATCCAATAAAGGTACCTAAAAACTCAGTCCTGAAATGATACCACAGAAAATAAAAATATATCAATGAGCCTTTCCTATGGGACATCCCCATGCAAGATGACATAGTCATTTTGTTCAATAATACTTTACTGAATTTACTGAATGTTCTAGTTCTTAATTGATCATATATTGTAAGAAAGGCAACTCTCAATAAGTTTATTAGTAAAATGGTATCCTACATTAAGGCATGGTTTATGTACATTAAACTTAAAAATAGTTTTATGCAGGGGACAGTGCAAGGCTCTTGACAGAGTCACGATATAGAATTATTTTTTCTACCAAACCAAGGGAAGTATATGCCATCCTAAGACTTCTTGAAAGAAGTATATTCTTCACACTCCTCAAGTTAGCAAGCTGTGTCTTCCCCCTCATCCAAATCTAAAGAAACATGAGCACATTTGTTCAATAATTACTTCATAATAGCAGTGCCTTCTGTCATTACTTCATTAATTAAAAAAAGAATACAATAAAATAAATCTTCCAGCTGGCTGCACTGTTGCAGTGGGTAACCATTTTACATTGACTCACTTGATATGAAATTAAATAGCAATCCTTGAAGATCCAACAAGGAAGGGCTGTATTAAGTGACTGATCATCTTTGCCATTGTGTAGAGGGCTCAATCTGGTCTACTGCTTTGCTGACTTGGCTGGAGAGATGGTACCTGGGTCCTGTAGTATGCGGTATATGGAGTGGGTACACATGATTTCTTCTGCTAGTCAGTGAATTTACAGGCTAAGGTTGCCATTCCTCAAGTCTGCAAACATTCAGATACTCTGAGATAAAAGTAACAGACCCTCAAGTAAACAAGGCATGCTCATAAGTGTCAGAGGATTGCTAGGCCTTATAGGTTCATAGGTTAGAACTAGCAAGTGGTTTGATCAAATATATACAGCCTAATAATATATGCTAGGATGAGTCCTCCCTTCTTGATAAAGGCCATGCTGCTAATACCTAGGGTGGATGTATGTGATCCCATCCAATCATCAGGACTTAAATTGAAGGAATCGAAGGTGTTGCACCATTAAAGATTGAAGAGAAGTTTGTTTCACTGGTAGGGAATTATTTAGGAACTGAACCAAGCCTGCCATAAAGTCAGACTTATGTTATGAAGACAGCAAGTGTACCTAACGTTACCTGTGTTTCTGAGACAGAGAAGATCGAGTAAAACAGGGTCGTTTATAGCCTTGAAGACAATGAAGAAATCACATAGGAGTCTATACAAGATGTAAAAGAATGAAAGGCTTTGTTAGTCTAGCTGAGGGAGCCTCTTACATAGAAAACATTGAACTTTTTCAAACTGGGATATATGCTTGGTGCAGAACATATTCTTCAGAGGATTATATACAGTTGCTGGCTTAATAAAGAAAAAAATATATAGGGATTGAGACTTCTGTGTATCTTGAGGCCATACCTTTGATAATTAAATGGACAAAGGAAAAAAATCCTCACAGTAACTGATATTTGATTATCAAAAGATATATCATTGAAGTGCTTAGATCTTTAACAACTGTTTAATCAGGGTTCCATTTATTTGACAAACAATAGGAAAGATTGTGTCCCACATATGACCGCACTAATTTTTTTTTTGAATTAAGCCTTAGGCTGTGAATGCAACACCAGGTGTTGACTCCATCTAACCCTTCTTGGAGATTCTAAGAGTCTTTTGAAGACTCCCTTTTTCTAGTAAACTAAAAAACTGTCCAATCACAAAATTTGGCATCAGATATTAGCTCATAGGATGTTACTAGACTAATGGCCCTAGGGGCCTTACAAGCTTTGTCCTGTTTTACACTTATTTCCATAATCTGCACCTCATACCCATATCTAAGAGTGACACAGGTGGAACCCCCAGGGTGAATTTACAGTTACCCATCCAAACATCCAGATTGCATTTGAAGAGGGCCAATAAGGTGATCTGTTTGACATGAAGTGGGAGCCTGTTCCAAAGGTGTGATAAACTCTGGGAGACAACTATGTGCCTCCAGCAGGTTCTATTAATGTCACATACGATGTTAAGGTCTTTAGAGTGCGTAACCTGTGTACCATTTTTCTTACAGATATGCAGCACTTCCAATAAAGCAGGGTCAGAGATTGCCTTATATGCAAGGCAGAGATCACCTCTGAGTACTCTGTGAGAATCAGAATAAAGTGACAGTGATTTCAGACAATCATCATAGGACAAATGCTGTATACCTTAAATGTTCCTTGTGAGAAACCTTTGCAGTCTCTCTAATTGCTGCAGGTGCTTGGAAAGGTACAGACTAAAATGGGGATTGTAGTCAATAATTGGCCTGAGGAGGGAAGAGTATAGGGAGGTTGTAACTTCTTTTTTTCTGGAGGCAATGCCCTTACTTATGAGATGAGCAATATTGAATGCTGTTCAGACCACTGTTGAGACATGCGTGCCCCGGTATTTCACCACTGAGTGTCTTACTGAAAGGGATGATAACACATTTTTTTTGCATTGAGTTTAAGGCCATAACTTTGGCACCAAACATTTGTTTGTGTAAGACCTTGTTGTAAGATGTTGATGTGGTTTGGACATTCTATGACCACTTCCAGTTTGCAGTCATCAGCAAACTTTGTCAGCCACAGACCTTTAATTTTAGCTTGTACTTCAGAGAAATAGATTCCAAACAGTGCAGGACCCAGGATTGATCCCTTTGGAACACCACTGGTTAAAGGTCTGCTGTTAGAGGTGGATACCCCTATTTTTAAGATACATACATATCTCTCTCTCTCTCTCTCTCTCTCTATATATATATATATATATATATATATATACACACACACACACACACACACACACACACATATATATATATATATATATATATATATATATATATATATATGTATATATATGTGTATATATATATATGTATATATGTATATATATATATGTATATATGTATATATATATTGGGCCGGATTCACGATGGCTTGCACGGAGTCTACGAGTAGAGCAAGACTCCATGCAGCCATCATGTCCGACGAGCGATCCACGAACAGCCTGTATGGGCGTGTAAGAGAGCTCCTAATACGTCTCCTACACGGAGAGGACTGTGATATGCAAATTACCTCACTTGCAGCCGAAAAGCATGCAAATGAGGTAAATTTGCGATCCAGGAAGCAGAAACATGTCCGAGTAGGAGACGTGTTAGCTGCAGAAATTTACTCAGTTGACAACTGAGTACCATTCTGCAAATAGCACAATGGAGTCTTGTCAGCTCCAAATAAAGGTTGCATATGGTTGAGGAAGCATGCCAATGGCCAAATATACGGCCATTGGAAAGTTTCCCTGATGCAAAATTCAAATAAAAATATATTTTTTTTCGGCGATTTCCGATGTTTAAGCATAGCGCAGCACCGCGCAAATGGGGTGCGCTATAAAAATCATAAAATAAGGCAATAAAAGCCACAAACATGGAATTTATGAAAATTGTCAAATTTCAGTGTAAGGGAATAGCAGGCTGAAGACAACATGGCCACCGAGTAGTGGTTGCTAAGGGGAGAAGCCCAGTCTAAGACATGTAACCAAGCATTAGTAGGCAATCCTATGTAAATGAGTGTTAGGATAGTGAATCACACTTTTACATAGCAAATGAGCACAGTCAGTGGAGTGCAGGAGTAGGATATGGGGAGGAACAGAGTAGGAGATAGGTGACATCACAAGGGGGGTATGTATGAAAGTAGTGCAGCTCATTGGAGGACAGTGACATCACAAGGGGAGTATGTATGAAAGTAGTGCAGCTCATTGGAGGACAGTGACATCACAAGGGGAGTATGTATGAAAGTAGTGCAGCTCATTGGAGGACAGTGGCATCTGTTAGGTGTCAGTTAGACATCATGGAAAGAGGTGTGTCAACAGGTAGGCCAGGGAAAGCCAAGAAATGGAAGGTGTATACTGTGGATAACACCAAAGTTTCTTGCTGAGCGGGTATGCGTGTGTGTGCGCACCTGTAAACCCAAGTAAGACAGAGTTCGCACGTGAAAGTGTGAGTGCACGCATTTAAGCCAGAGTAAGCATGTATAAGGCTGTTTAAAGTGTTGTAAGTGCGTTTGCGCTGGTGTGCGCGTGTTTTAACCTGAATAATGAAGTTTTCGTCCGTCTAAGCATGTGTGCGCACGTGTTAGCTGCTATGAGCATGTTTGCGCTTGTGTGCACATCACTCCTCCTGAGGAAACAGAAAGGAAAAAGGAAGCACAACAAATAGCAGGAAGCTACCAGGTGATACCAGTAGAGCTAGCAGGTAAAAACAATCCAAATCAGGCAATAACACAGGCAGAGCAATAGCCTAGCCCAGCCCAGCACTTAAAACTCTGCAAACAACAGTGCAGTTTGTTTCTTAAAAGAGACACTGAAACACTGGAGTATGCTACTAGAAGCGAAAACTGAAAAAGCTTCACTTAGACAAAAAATGCTAGGGGCTGCCATTGCTGTTATAAGATGACATATGCAACATGCTGAGGGTGGTGACAATGCAAATGCTACCGGACAACCCACAGTGAGGAGACGGAGAAGAGTGTACAGGCCCAGGGTAACCTACCACGTGTTACATGAGCTGGAGATAGTGGAGCGCTATAGAGTGGACAGAGACCTCCTGCAGCAAATTGTGGAGCTGTGCAGGCCACACCTCACACACAGAACCAACAGAGGGGAACCCATCCCAGTGGAAACCAAGGTATGTGTTGGCCTAAGAATACTAGCAACAGGTACCTTTCAGAGACCAACTGGTGATATGATGGGGATATCACAGGCATCAGCATCCAGGCTACTGCACCAGTTCCTGGATGCCATGTCAGCACATGTCGGTAATCATGTATATTTCCCCAATTCCCGTGAGGTATTGGCCAGCAATATGCGTCCCTTCCAGCAAATAGCAGAATACCCTGAGGTAGTGGGTGCAATAGACTGCACGCATATATGCATCAAAGCACCAGCCGGTGAGTGGGGTAGGGTCTACATTAACCGCAAGGGCTTCCCCTCCATCAACTGCCAGGTCGTGTGTGATGCCCAGGGCATAATAATGAATGTGTGTGCTGGCTGCCCTGGAAGCTACCATGATTCCCATATCTGGCATCTGACGCAGCTGTACCAGACATTTGCCAATGGGGACATCCCACATGACCACTTAGTGGGGGATGCTGGCTATGCACTGGAGCCATGGCTGATGACATCCATCAGAAATGCACACACACATGAACAAGAACACCATAATGAGGCATACGCACAAACACGAAATGTAATCGAGCGTGTGTTTGGGTTGCTCAAGTCATGGTTCCGGTGCCTGGACACATCTGGTGGAGCCTTGCAATACTCAACAACTACATGTACCCAAATTGTCATGGTATGTGCTATGCTGCATAATATGATCCTGTGAAAACAGCTGCAACAGGACCAGCATGGGCCTGGGCCAAACAGCCCCCCACCAGTGCCAAGGCCATCACAGGCAGAGCGTGACTCGGAGGAGGAACAACCTGAGCCTGCCCCAGTAGGCAGACCGAGGCATGCCCCGTATGCCTTGGCCTTGGCAAAGAGGCAACGCATAGCACATACACTGGCTCAGTAGGAACCTTGGAAATTATACCTCTCTCTGACTCGCACATATAGTAAAAGGGATGCCTAACTTGACACTACCTGTTGCCAAACATGTATAGGGAGTGCAGTACGTGCATCCGACATAGGCAGCCCTGCAGCACCACCTCAGGCATGATTGCCATGTGTTAAGCAATGTAAGGTAGTGCTAAACAGCATTTACCACCATGTTGTATATACAAAATTGATGACCTTCAGTAGCATCCTACCCTCACCAAACATGAGGCCACAATATGAAGACAAGATGATCAATTACAACAAGTGGCTTAAGTATTGATGTCAGTGAAAGGGGATTCAATGCCTGTCAGCCTGGGATGAGATGCTCGACAAGACATGATGCTTTGCTAGGGATGGATTTCACCTATCACCTGTGGTCTATTGGATATTGCCAAAGGCTCTTGTCACCCCCATAGTGCCTTTTCTAGGTAAGGCTCAAAACACAAACCCACCTCCATAGGTATCACAAGGGATAAGAAAGTATAAGTAATGCTACTCAATGCCAGAAGTCTAAACTGCAAGATGCACGCACTCCAAACACTCCTCAGCATAGAGAATGCTGATATCTGTGCAGTAACAGAAACCTGGTTCAAGGCTCCCAAGAGCACCCTAGCATTCACAGGTACACCTCATACCATGCTTTACAGCTGCAAAACATGGAAAAAACTACAAAAGGAGGGTGAGTATCAATATTTGTCAAAGATACCCACACCCCCAGGTTGGTGGCACAGCATGAAACATCAGAGACTACCCATGTGTAACCAACAGTGGGTAAAACCACCTTCCAGTTCATAGCCTGCTACAGACCACCCTCCTAAACCCAGGAACCTCATTTGGCTGACTGGAGAACACATGAAAATATGAAGATCTCCCCAAACACCATTATATTGGGTGGCTTCAACTACCCAAACATACACTGGGAGCATTACCCTAGCTCCAACACACTAGGCCAAAGGTTCCCAGAATTTATAAACCAAAATTCTATGGAACAACTTGCTACCACTCCCACAAGAGGGGAAAACATACTGGACCTGATCATCACCAACATGGGAACTCTATGCCCAGGACCAAAAGTGTATCCCTCACTGGTACGATCACACCAGATAGTAATCTCACTGGATATTCACACCCCCACCTCAGCCCATGGCCACAAAACCACAGTGAAAAATGTTCACTAAAGCATATGTCACACACCTCAAAACTGAGGTGGAATCCTTCACAGCCCCTGTGTCTGTGAAAAATACGGTGCAGACCTCATAACCCTTTATAAATGCAGTCTATGAACACCGTCAGGAATGCATGGATCATGCAATCCCAAATAAAACCAAGACCCAATCCTCCAAAGGCAGGCATCCTGTTTGGTGGACCCCAGCCATAAACAAACCATACAATACAAGGAGGAAGCTACTATATGATAGATCCAAATCACAAAAAGGGAAGCCATCTCTGACCAGTATTATTGAAAAACAACGTCCACACATAAAATTGTCTAAGGCTACCTGTGAGATAAAAATCGTACAGGACACCAAGGATAATCACAAGGCATTCTTTACTTATTGTAGGAACCTGTGTGGGAATCCCCAGGTATGTTCAGAATTAGTCCAAAATGACAAACAATACAACAAACCCACAGACATTGCCAACATCCAAGCTGATAGGTTCAGTGCAAACTTTTCCCCGCCCTCCCCACCAAAAGGGCAAATATCTATCCCAGCAGAGTGCTGGCCACCTGACATTGCAGATGCACAGGTAACAGCCAGCATCTCCAAAGCAAAACACACATCATCAATGGGACCAGACGGTGTCCTGGGCTGTGTCCAACATGAACCCCAAGCAGAATTGAACACACACATAAAACCACTGTTCAATGTCAGCCTTAACACACGATATGTACCCAAAGAGCAGTGTACAGCAACAGTGGACCCTCTCCACAAAGGTGGTGCCTCAACGGATACTGTAAACAATCGCCCCAGAAGCCTGACTAGGTTGGTCTGCAAAGCTATGGAAAGGATCATCATGGACCTCAGAAATAAACATATTGGGGACACACAGACACTGGATCCTACCCATTTTGGCTTTGTTAAGGGCAGAGCCTGCCTCTTAAACCTGGTTGAGTCATTTGAAACAGTCACCAAGGCCATTGATGAGGGGATGGTGGTCCACACAGCCTACCTGGACCTGGCAAAAGCCTTCCATACAGTACCCCAGTTGGTCATCATAGATAAGATCACCAGCTTCAATAGAAACCCCTATGTCACTAGATGAGTTGAAAACTGGCTCAAGGACAGAACCCACATGGTCTGAAATGCTGGAGCCATGTCAGACAACAAACCAGCTACAAGTGGCATCCCACATGGCTCAGTCCTGGGACCTCCCTTGTTTGGTATATATTTCTCAGAGGTACAGGCCAACACAGAAGGACAGTTGGTGAACAAGTTTGTAGATTACTGCAAACTGGGTGCCATAATTGACCCTCCAGCTGACACAAGCATCCTACAAAAGGGCCTCATAGAAACAGACAACTGGTGCCAGAGCCATGGCCTCAAGCTAAACACAAAACAGTGTATAGTCCTCCCCTTTGTCAAAAACTAAGTGCCCACAAATTACTACATATGTGGTAACCCATTAAGTATGGAAGAAGTGATAAGGGATTTGGGGACCCAAGTCGATAGCAATCTCACATTCGACAACCATGTGGCCAAAGTGTTCGGAGAAACATTTCATATAGCCCACCTAATCATGAAGGTAATCACATCTACATCAGTGGAGGTCATTGTGCCTCATATAGCCCACCTAATCATGAAGGTAATCACATGTACATCAGTGGAGGTCATTGTGCCTCATATAGCCCACCTAATCATGAAGGTAATCACATCTACATCAGTGGAGGTCATCGTGCCTCATATAGCCCACCTAATCATGAAGGTAATCACATGTACATCAGTGGAGGTCATTGTGCCTCATATAGCCCACCTAATCATGAAGGTAATCACATCTACATCAGTGGAGGTCATTGTGCCTCATACAGCCCACCTAATCATGAAGGTAATCACATGTACATCAGGGGAGGTCATTGTGCCTCATACAGCCCACCTAATCATGAAGGTAATCACATCTACATCAGTGGAGGTCATTGTGCCTCATATAGCCCACCTAAGCATGAAGGTAATCACATCTACATCAGTGGAGGTCATTGTGCCTCATATAGCCCACCTAATCATGAAGGTAATCACATGTACATCAGTGGAGGTCATTGTGCCTCATATAGCCCACCTAATCATGAAGGTAATCACGTGTACATCAGTGGAGGTCATTGTGCCTCATATAGCCCACCTAATCATGAAGGTAATCACATGTACATCAGTGGAGGTCATTGTGCCTCATAAAGCCCCCCTAATCATGAAGGTAATCACATCTACATCAGTGGAGGTCATAGTGCCTCATATAGCCCACCTAATCATGAAGGTAATCACATGTACATCAGTGGAGGTCATTGTGCCTCTTAACTCATCCCTCATCAGGCCCATAATTGAGTACAATGCCCCTTGTGGGATGTACCTTTTCAGACACCTGCAGCAGCTGGAAAGACCACAAAAGTACCTCACCAGGAGTATCAAAGAGCTCAAACACATGCCAGTCACTGCCCGGTTAAAGAAACTGCAACTCCACTCAGTGGCATACTGCCTGCCCAGAGGCGATCTGTGCCAGATGTATAAAGCCATGTCCAACCTGGAATCAATGGACATGCCGCACCTTGGAAAATCAGAATCCCATTGAGCTACGCGCTCGAGAGACTTAAACCTCAGCACTGAAATAAATAGGACATGCTGGAGGGACAGATTCATAACCCAGAGGCTCCCTTCCCTCTGGAATAAAATCCCAGTCCAGGTTAGGCAGAGTCCCTCATTGACTCTCTTCAAGAGGAATCTTGATGAGTGGATGGGAGATCGTAGGTTTACCCCGGGTATCACTTCTGTGTCACTGTTAGCCAGAGGCACAGTATACTAACCATGAAAAATGTAATGGCAAACTCCACTTACAATGTGTGTTGTAAGCCAAACGCAGTCTGGCTAGGATTATAAATGCCCTAGGGCAGATAGCCTAGTATGAACCTATGAACAGAATCACACACACCAAGTAGTACAACTGTGGTCACTGTGGAGTAATGTTTGCCAATGTCCACCCAAGTTGGTGAATATACAGCAATGTTGGACAAGCCTGGTTTAAGTACGCCATAGCTGAACAAAATGCAACATGTTCATAGTTGCCCAACTGGCCCTTAACTAGTCTGGTCTGCTCAGTATGAGCATTTACAGCAGTGATGGGACTCAAGCCCATGATACTGTGCACCATAATGAAAGTACTGAACCACTACACCATGACAGTATTGCAGTGTTCAGCCAGTATGAGAGAATGTTGCCAAGTCTTTGCAAACTATCCCATGGAAACCCTGCAAGCACAGCATAATCCCTGTTGAGTTATGACACAAAGGAGTCTGGCAGTAAGAACACAACATGACTTCCAACACACACAGTATTACTGTCAATATTGGTCATGTTCACACACAACCACATATGTAGTGGACTTCAGATCACAACATATGGAAAGGTCACACTGGGCATGCTCACACACTTGGATAAATGAGACACATGTCAGGCAACAAACCATGGAAAGCCTGAACTGGGGATGCTCACACACTTAGGCCATGTCTGAGTATAGCAATCAGTCACACATATCTGGCAGTTGTATGTGTTAAGCCAGGAAACTCCCACGATCCAGCAATCCACCCTGTGCACACAGTTAAATGACAACAGACACATATATTAATATACCGGAACCCTGTCATGATCAAACATGTTACGCAGATACACAAGGTGTTCACAGAAACTGTGAAAGCTACAGCAATAAAGACCTGCAAACAGTAGCAGCAAAAAATATTGTGCATCCCAAACATAAACATAGGTGCAGAGGTGAATACTAGGCTGTCTGCCCTAGGGAATTCATAAGCCTAGGCAGAGTGTATTTGGAGTCTGCCTCCCCAGTAGAGTAGCCTACTGTGCTTCTGTAAAGTAGGTCACAGAAGGCACCCTTTAAGGCTACTTTGCTGTGCCTCTGTCAAGCAGGGACACAGTGGAGATCCCAGGGGTGAATTTGCAATTTCCCATCCATGCGGCTGTATTTTGCTGGAAGAGGATTGGTGAGGGGCTATGTCTAACTTTAATTGGGATTCAATTCTAGGGTGAGGGGAGCCTGTGAGTAATGAATCTGTCCCTGCAGCATGTCCTATTTACGTTTGTGCTGAGGTTTACGTCCCTGGAGTGTGTAGCTGTAAGGGTCTTGGATGTTATGAGATGGAGCATGTTCATTACTTCTGGGTGTGAAATGGCTGTGTATGTCAGGCATAGATTACCTCTGAGTAGGCGTTAAGCAACTGAGTAAGCTGAGCTGCATAGGACATCTGTGTGTAGCCTATGATTCTCTTGGGGAGGTACTGTTGTGTTCACTGTAGTTACCGCAGGTGTTGGGTAAGGTACACCCCAAAATGAGCATTGTAGTCAAACATGGTCCTGATGAGTGAGTAGTAGAGGGCCACAATGACCTCACATGATCTACATGCAAACATCCATGTGAGAAGGAGGGCTATACAAAGTACTTAGCAATGACTCTCTGTAAATGTGATTAGCAAAAGAGAGGTTATGATCTATCTGGGCCTGTGAGATATTGCTCTGTTATGCAGTAGCTTCCTCCTTCTGTTGTACAGCTTATATATGGCTGGGGTCAACCAGACAGGTATCCTGTTTTGGAGGAGTCATGGTTTTATGTGGGATAGCATGATCAATGCATACCTGCAGCTGCTCATACAATGCATTTGTAAAGAATTCTGCAGATTGGTCTGTATTAACCTCCAGCAGGGTGCCTCTGAAGTATTCCACCCCAGTCTTCACAAGTGCAAAGTCTGCTTTTGAGACATTCTTTACAGTGATTTCCTTGGCTGGGTGTGGGGGTGGGATATGGATGTCCAGGGAAAGTTGATCATGGTCTGATCTTAACAATGACAGTTCTACCTCTGGTGTGGAACATAGAGTCCCCATGTTGGTGATGATCAGGTCCAATATGTATTCCCCCTAGTGGGTGTGGTAACTGGTTGTGCCATAGCACATGGATTCACAAATTGTAGTGGCTGTAGGGTGATGTTGATGGCTTGAGTAGTATCCCCAGTCAATATTTGTGTACCTGAAGTCAACCACTATAATGGTGTGTGTGAAGACCTTCATATCCGACACTGTATTCAGGAAAGCCAAGTGTGGTTACTGGGTATGGGTGGGTGGTCTGAACTACACACCAAACCAAAAGGCAGTTTTGCACAATGGTAGGTGTATATGTATAGCTTGTCATGCTTAGTGCAGTGGGACCAACCCAGAGGTGTGTGTATCTGTGATGTATATGGATACACCCCCTACTTGTGTTCTGTGTCACAAGTCCTGTGGTCATGAAGCATAGTATAGAACATAATCTGGCAGTGCCAGTGCGAATATGTGACCCTGAACTAGGTTTCTGTGAATGCACAGATATTGTTATTCCCCAAACTGAGGGATAGTTAAAGATGTACAGCACCCTATAAATACAGCAGGAGAAGAAAAGTCATCCAGTAATGTGAATAGCGTGATGCGCTAATGCATCTGTCTCAAGTATCATAACATAGCTAGGTAGGGGTTTGAATCCTGCAAACGCTGTGGGGGGGGGCAGGGGTGTATGTCTGCAATTCTTTGTGAAAGGAATGGCCATTTTGAAGACTGGGATAACACACTAAAAAATGTACATTCTTCTTTGGAAACACTGATGATGTCAGCACCCTATAAATACAGCAGGAGAAAGGCAATCATCTGGTAATGCAAATAGCTCGCTGCGCTAATGCGTCTGTCTCAAGTATCATAACATAGTTAGGTAGGGGTTTGAATGCTGTGTGTGGGGAGGGGCAGGGGTGCATGTCTGCAATTCTTTGTGAAAGGAATGGCCATTTTGAAGACTGGGATAACACACTAAGAGATGTACATTCTTCTTTGGAAAGACTGATGATGTCAGCACCCTATAAATACAGCAGGAGAAGGGAAATCAGCCAGTAATGTGAATAGTGTGCTGTGCTAATGCATCTTTCTCAAGTGCCATAACCTACTTAGGTAGGGGTTTGAATCCTATAAATGCCATGTTTGCAAATGTGTTTTGCTTTCATTATTGTATGACATATTATTATAACAGTAATTGCCATGCACACATCAGGTATGTGTTTGCCACATACAGATATGTACCTCTGACCTTTAATAGTTCCTATGTGTGAAGCCTGCCCCATATGAATACAGTTGTTACCTTTGCCGCCAAGTGCCGCAGCTTACCAGACCTTAGGCCATACATGTATGTTGGTGACAATGCAAGCTACGGCAGTGATCTGTGTCCTAGGCCAACTATGTGACACACACCCAAGAAAGCTTTGATAGATTAATGTGGGTGATGGTTCATGTCTGCAGTATATGTCAGACATGTTAAAACACAGCAAAGTCTGTGAGTGATGGCCATACAGTGTAGGTGTATGGCAACTGTTGCCAATATGCATACAGACACTTTCTTGCTTAGGTGATACACAGGGGGACTGCAGAATACCTTTGGAAATGTGAATATCACAGGATAGACAAGATAACACCTGTCCACATGTACACACCGTTACCCGTTTTACATGATGGGTGCTACCACAAACATGGTACTGTTGGAATACTATGTTAACTACATGCCGATGACAATGCCACAGTAGCATTACAGCAATATACCATGGCTTGGACAACAGGTATCTGTCCGTATGATACCCTTGTGGTGGTTAGGTGTGACGTGTAGAATGCATTGTAGGCCACTGTATGTATTTGCAGTCATGGATGGACATATCCATAGTGTGTTGGCATGTGCATGAGACTGCAATATGCCAAAGGGTATTGTTCCCAGGGATGTGTGGGGCTCAGTAACAATGGCTACTGGTATAGTGTAGTACTGCAGGGATATCACTGACACCAGGTTCCTACGTCTGTGTATCAGTTGTGGAGACACCATGTAATGACCACTGAATGTCAGGCTATGTAAGCTGTGTATACTGCCAGAATGCAGACCATTGACATGTGGAAACCGTATCACCCACAGCATACTGTCAAACCATGTCATGTTCCATGCTGACCATGTTCACAAATGTACACCTGCAAATCGGTGATGCAAACATCACACAGGTACTGTCCACACCCCAACACATGCAGGCACAGGTACACACAACAGCCATGTGGCACATGTGCAGACAGTACACTTTGGGAATTAACACTGGTGTATACAAAACTACAATGACAAACATAGTTAATGCATCATGCATGCTCGAATATACCCACAACAATATCATTACACTGTACTGTTAACAACATGATAATATTACTACAGTGCTATGTAGTCACCCTGTGCATCAGTACCATGCTATCCTGTTCCAGCATCAATGTTACAGATGGCAGAAGGTGGCATAGTTTCATCATATGCACAGGGTGTGTACTTGGTTTGTCAGAGTCTGCCATTGACACATCCAATCAGCATGTATGTGTGTGTGTGTTAGTGAGGGACAACATTACAAGATGGGGCAAAGTTGCTGCGATGTGTGTGTGTATGTGTTAGCCCTAGGTGTTAGCATTATGTGTGTGTGTATATGCATGTACACAGTTCCACCATGTGGCTGCCATATACGGGTGTTTGTGGACAGCCACAGACTGTACCTGCCAGGTCATACAGGTCACTCTCTCTGGCCATGGACATGGTACCTGTGCCTGGCAGGGGTGCTACGGACAGTATCAGGTACTAAGCCAGACTGGGTACTGTCATCACAAGCAGTGGGTTGTTGACTGGACACATGTCCCTGCTGGGACTGTCCAGAGCCACATGCACGTGGTCTTCTAGGACGGTCTAATGACAGCACAGACCCAGCATTGCTGGGGCTGGTACTGGCACTATGGGAGCGGCTGCGGGTTTGTTGTTGTCCGCGACGACTGGCAGCTGATAATGTTGCTGGCAGACGTCCACGTCGATGCCTCAACCGTCCTGTACTGTCCTGGCTCCTGGACATGTAGTTATGGAACAGATCTAATGTGTCCCCCAATGTTTATCAATCACCTCGCTGATGTTACGGATGGCAGACGCAATGTCACGCACAGTGTCATTCATAGTGGTGCGATGTGCTCTAAGCTCCCTCGGACCCTGTCTGGTGTACCGTTCCATATGTGCCTGTGCCTGCATTATAGCCCGGAACATAGCTGAGGTTGATAGACCTCTGTGGGCACGCCTGACAGGGGCAGTATGACCACGGATGCTCCCACAAGGACCCCTGGACATCTGCCTGTGTGG
Source organism: Protopterus annectens (assembly GCF_019279795.1). Classification (NCBI taxonomy): domain Eukaryota; kingdom Metazoa; phylum Chordata; order Ceratodontiformes; family Protopteridae; genus Protopterus; species Protopterus annectens. The sequence continues at coordinate 1,649,559,687 of NC_056729.1, forward strand.
TACCATGTCAGGAATCTGGCCATGGCTGCTGTGAGGGTATGCATGGGCCAATGATACCACACTACCCTGGTCAATGCCCACTGTATGCTGTCCCTCAGCTAAGGACATTGGTGACAATGGATGTATCGGCAGGATGACTGTGTGCATTGATGGGGTTGACTGCTGTGTACTGTCAATTGGATGACCAATGACAGACCCTGTCACACCTCCCTGTGCCATTACACATGTATCATCATTAGCACTATCCCCAGCAGTGGCTTCAGGCTCCCTGCTGCACTCCACCAGAGCAACATCAGAACCTGTGAGAGGAAGATAGGAAACACAGTTTACAAATGTGTACATGATATTAGCATACAGACACACATGCACACATGCACACATGCACACAGGCGCACATGCACACAGGCACACATGCACACATGCACACAGGTGCACATGCACACAGGTGCACATGCACACATGCACACATGCACACAGGCGCACATGCACACATGCACACATGCACACAGGCACACATGCACACAGGCATACGCTAGCATACTGTACCTGAAGTGCAGTAACATGACTACATCCACAATTACACAGCCACTTGTTACATGGGTGTGTAAGGTGGCCAATAGTGAGCATTGCCTAACATGAATGTATTATTTGTTCCAGACTGTTGCACAAAGACATGATAGGCCTCTACCCCTCAGGTATATTATGTGTGCTGCGTAGATAAGTGGGATGCTGAAGGCTGGCCATACAGCAGGTGTCATAATTGGACATGTGTAGCAGGCTAAGGTGTAGTGTGTATGCCAAACGTGTGTGTTGTGTACATGTGTATCTGGTATGCCTATACAATGTCCAGTACTGTGTTGCCACACGTGTGTCATGCTCTGTGTATTGCATGTGAGTGAGGCAGCTACTGAGAATAATGGGATATGCATAGTCTGACAGCAAACATGCACAGCATGCATTATGTGTAGGTGTGTTACATGTGCACACACTACACCTCCATATGACATGCACATGTCATTAGCAATAGTATTGTTATTACACACTCACCAGCATATATTGGCTGCCTTGCTGTCACTCCAGAGGGACCTGCAAACACATGAGAGTGATTGCCAGTGGCCACAACTGTGCCTTTGATACTGTGAGTATGATAAAGTACAGTAGTGCAACAGGTGGCTTTCTCAGGTGTACAGATTATGCTCAGAATATCAATCTTGCAGAAGAATGGGCAGGTTAACAGCTACACAAACCGTACACATCTCACACATGCATAGACTACCAGTACAGAGAACAGTCAACTACAGATATGGCATGTTACCTGCACACTCCATTTCAAATGCTGGGTGGCTCCGGCCTCCATGATGACACATGTTTGTGGATGTTCTTGTTGTTGGCCTGGAACTACAACACTTAGGAGGTGCTCCTCCACACTGGTGAGGGGGGTGGATAGGTACCCCACCACCTGTGGCAAGCTGTTGTCTGTGGATATCAGATGCACGCTGCCGGACATGTCTAATTAAATCACTGCAGTGATGGCGTACCTGGTCATATGTCCGGTTATGCATGCCTATGTCATTTACCCAGCAGACAAGTTCTTGTCACAGTGCAGCCCTCTCATGCTGGTTCTGGCTGGTCCTGGAAAACAGCACACAGTAATTCTGCACCAGGCTCTGGTGGATCTCCTGATCCTCTGCTACTGTACAAGGTGGGTTTCTCTGATGCACCATCACCCTGGAAGGAAGGAAAAGAAAAATATGTGAGCAAGTCATGTGGCACACAATATTAAAATGTACTGATATCACTTCACTGCCATATATAGCATCTGTCTGTCTATCAGGGGATACACATGTTCAATACCACATATCAGTGCTCAGACCACAACTGTCTGACACTGCCTGCCACACTCCATACAACAAACTAGTATACACCAGCACTCGGTACACTGTTTGGGATACAATGCACAACCTCACACTGGGGTATGTATCAAGCTAATGGATGAAGAATATTGTCATCCCATGCAATGAATGCAATACACATGTACAGTTTCAATGGTAATCCACCCTAGTCTTTGATGCTATACCCCTACCTGACATACGTGCACAGTTGTTACTAAAGCCAGCATACTGCTGTCACAGAGTATACATGCTGCCAGGTACACACACATACCCTGTAACACACATGTCATTGCGGCCATGGTACAGGCATCATTACACACACATTACACATACATACAACACAGAAATGTATAATGACACAGATGAGCATTAACTGTGTACCTTATAGTACTGTGTGCCCCTACTTACAGATACCTATGCATGAGGCATGTAATCTGTGCAGACTACAGGTAACACACCAAACAGTGTTACCACAGAATGTGAACATATACCATACTGTAGTATTTAGGCCTACAACATCAGGTAGTACAACAGTTCATATGTGAGCTGGATTCAACAGCAGTACCACTTACTAAGCATACATGCATTGCTTCTGCCTATGATGGGACATTGCAGTCGTACACAAGGAACTACGGCACAACATATGCCAATCTACTATGTTTGCATCCCAATAACTGACACATCTTTCTCTAGCCTCACACCAAGGGCACCAACTACCATGACAGATACAAACTCACGCTAAGCTATCACACCTTTACAGACCTTGCACACAGTCAGTGTCACACTCATTCAATGTCACATAGCTGGCATTGCACTGAGTACATGTGTGTGTGCATTGTGTCATAGGTAGGTACTATGCTATTGGCCCTGGGCCTAGGGCAGCCTAGCCATATGCTACCCTGCCCTTTGGTACACACGTACTGTGATTTTACTTGCTCCTGTGAAACGGTTACACACAGGTGACTCACAGGGCATATTACCTATCTCCATGACATTCATCAGGGGTATGTATGACATCTACTAATGAGGAGCCTTGTTTGTTAATGCTGGGTGGTTTAGTCGAGGGTATGGCATATTTGTGTACAGAAACCTGTACCTCCAGCATGTGCTGTTTAGTGCGGTGACAGGGATTAGGGCCCTAGGTCATGTAGGCTGGACAGATTGTGAGATGTTGCCATGGTGGTTGGCCAACTGGTATGGGTGTGACATAACTCTGTATGTCCAGCACTGGTAACCTCTGTGTAGGCAGTATGCAAGGCACTCTAGCTGTGGTTTTGTGAGCCAGTCTGCATAGGGAATGTGTTTGTGGCCATTATCAGTCTTTGTTAGGTATGTCTGTGGCCTTTCCACTTGCTGTAGTTCTCATGGGAGGTACATACTGCATAGGACATTGTGAGGTGTACAGGGGTACACTGACTTACATTTCCCTAGCTGACACACCTTTTGTGATGACATGTACCATCTACAGGGATTACAAGACTAGTGTGCCACTGTGGATATCAAAGGGGAGGCTATTGTACACCTGTGTCCCATGTTCCCTTCTGACACCTCCAGTGGTAGGCAGGCAACCACCTATGTGGTAGTTAGTGGGAAACATGTTTTGGAATGGGGTATGGTACTGCAGTATCAACACTGGTGTTCTGTCCATGCCTTGGTCACCAGGCACCTGTTGCAGTATATCTGCCCCCATGTCCCCCTCTCACTCTCTTTATATATATATATATATATATATATATATATATATATATATATATATATATATATATATATATATATATATATATATATATATATATATATATATATACACACACACATATATATATATGTAAATATATATACATATCTACATATATGTCTATATATATATATATACATACCCATATATATATATATATATATATATATATATATATATATATATATATATATATATATATATATATATACACACACATATCTATAGACATTCATATCTATCTGTATACATGTATGTATCTAAATTTATATCTATATAGGTATTTGACTATTATATCTATATGTATATACATATTCTCTATCTATCTATCCATATATCTCTATGTATCTATACAGACCTCTCTGTCTATGTACATATATATGTATATATATAGATATGTAGATATATAGATATATATATATGTGTATATATATATATATATGTATATATATATATATATATATATATATGTATATATATATATATATATATATATATATATATATATATATATATATATATATATATATATATATATATATATATATATATATATATATATATATATATATATATATATACACACACACACACAACACACACACACACTTCTTAACATCCATTGCTGTACATATACATGCACATGTAGATACATGGACTGCCCTCCTTTCATGGTGGGAATCTCACTTCTGCAACAGTTGTGAGACATACCATTCTGTAATGATATTGCACACTGTTGTGCATAATGCATTATGCTGTCCTCAAGCCATATAGCTGTAGCAGGCCTCACTGGCTCAGTCCCACAGAAGTTCATTACCACATGACATATACCTGTACTGCATGCTGTTTTCAATGTCACACACTACAACCTACATTGATATGTGCACATAGCAACCTTCAACTACATATGTATGTCCAGCCTTCACTAACAGTTGCAGTATGTCCCTTGCCCTATGCACATCTTCCTATACATATAGATACAGACTGCTAACACATATGGAGGGTTCACAGCATGTAGATTATTAGATTATATACATTACTTTTGTCTCTGACAGCTTTTTTTTTTTGATTGCTGGCTTGCTAGCTTGCTGGCTGGCTGGATGGCTGCCTGGATGGCTGGCTGGCTGCCTGGATGGCTTGCTGGCTACCTGGATGGCTGGCTGGATGGCTGCCTGAATGGCTGGCTGGCTGCCTGGATGGCTGGCTGGATGGCTGCCTGGATGACTGGCTGGCTGCCTGGGTGGCTGGATGGCTGGCTGCCTGGATGCCTGGATGGCTGGCTGGATGGCTGGCTGGCTGTCTGGATGGCTGGATGGCTGCCTGGGTGGCTGCATGGCTGGCTGCCTGGATGCCTGGATGGCTGGCTGGATGGCTGCCTGGATGGCTGGCTGGCTGCCTGGATGGCTGGCTGGATGGCTGCCTGGATGGCTGGATGGCTGCCTGGGTGGCTGGATGGATGGCTGCCTGGATGCCTGGATGCCTGGATGGCTGCCTGGGTGGCTGGATGGCTGGCTGCCTGGATGCCTGGATGACTGGCTGGCTTGGTTTTTCTTTTTTTTTTTTGTTTTATTTTGGTCTGTCTCTCTGTCTCTCTGTCTCTGTCAATCTGTCTCTGTCTCTCTCTCTCTCTCCCTCCAGTTGCTGCAATGATATTATTGCGTGCGTGGACTGGCAATACAGGCTGCTTTTGTAGGTATCTGCACAAGTGCATGTGATGGCCTCTGCACCAATTGGTGGCCAGCATTTACTAATTGCATGCAGCCTGCTGTGTGGTAATTGCAGTTCTCACTGTGATTTCAGGACACTGCTATAAAATGTTAGGTTAGGTAGGTGTAGGCCTTTCAGTTTTGCAAGGTGGGGACCATGCTGGTTTGCTGTGGACACTGTTGTGTCAGTCAGAAGGTTGGTATGTCTCTCATATCTAAGGCTGTGTTGTAGCCACTAAAATGTATGTTGTACTGAAACCTGACTGTTGCTTTTTCCAGTTCATTCTTCTCAGTGTGTATGTTAATGCACACCTGCTAATGCTAACACTGTTTACATGGGAGTATGTACTTTCCTGTGGGAGTTGTGGATTAACTGGTATACAACAGTAGTTCTTGCAATGTGTTGCTATTTTCCATTTACATTCACTCCTTGAAGGCCTGATATTTGTCTTTACTGGAATGTGTTGGTATGGCTTTCCTATTTTCCATTTGCATTCACTCCTTGTAATGCATGATATATTTCTTTCAGCAGTAAGTTCTTATATGTTTGCTGTGGCTTGGTGGCATTGCATGCAGTCTGGTGAGCCCAATGTCTGGGGTTTGACACTTACAAGGGTATTTTATTTTGCTGCTGAGCAGTACTAGGGCCTTGTATTTTGTACTAACAATTATGAATATCAGGCACATGCAGTGCTTGTAAACTGCTATACTGTCATTAGTTTGTTAGATGGCTACATCCTTTGATATTTCTGTGTTGTACTCCTACATGAGGGTGTGCTTGTGGGAGTAATTCTACAGCTATTTGCAGAGTGTGTAACAGCAGACAGGCTGATATGCCTGTGTATTTCTGACACTTGCAGGCCTCAGATACTCTCAGGTATATATTTGACCAGCCTCAGGGAAAGGTACCTATCAGTGGGATAAACCTGTGATATATTTCACATATTATGCAGTTGTGACTGTGGGGTATTTTGAGCATATGTATTGCTACACCATTTCTGACATGCAAGTAGTGTCTACTTTAACTTATTGACAGTCACCATTACGTGGGGTACCCCACCTTTCTGCCTACTGTTAGTACATTTAACAGGGAGTCAGTGGGGCACAGGTAACATTTTTTGCAAATTAGGGACATCCCTGTAAATCAGTCACAGTTGGGAAGTCTGGCCTCATACCTATTCAAATATGGCGGTGTTTATCCTGCTCTGATACTGTGAGGGGTTTGTAAGGTGCTACTGTAATATTATTACCTCCTAGCATGGCTGTTTCTCTTATCACACTAATGTAATGCAATTCCACAAGAATTGCCAGTAAGTATTCAGGGAACAAGCTTTGTGTAATGGCCTTCCTATATTCCCTTTACATTCACTCCTTGTATTTCATGATATATTTCTTTCAGCACCAAGTTCTTGTATATCTACTGTGGCTCAGTGGTAATTCATGCAGACTAGTGTTTCCAAGGTCCGGGGTTCGAAACTGACAGGGGTATTTTATTTTGCTGATGAGCAGACTACAGGCCTTGTCATACAGAGTGACTAAGGCACTTTTAAGCAGTTGTAAGTGGGTTTGCACTGGTTTGCGCGATGCTTACACATGCGCACACTCGCTTAGCTAAGCACACACTCGCTTAGCTAAGCGCACACAAGCGCACACCCGCTGACTACTGTCTTAAAAGTGCTTAATCCTGCTAACACCCGTGCTAATTTCTTTTAAAGAAAAGAAAATGGGGAGATAGGAAAGTGGTGAAAAAGGGTGCACAAAGAGGGTAGGACAGTAGGAAAACAAGCTCGGGATGTGCAGGAAGGATGGAGGGAAGGCCCATAGCTGCCCATTTCTTTATCAGCAACAGCTGTGCATATGTGTGAAATTTGGTGTAAAATTTGAAACCTTCCACCCCTGAGAGAGGGGTGAGGACAACAAAATATGTTGTACTGCCAATTAGAATTATCAGTTTACATATCCAGTGGACATGTGTGCGAATTGGGCAGCTATGTATGGGGCATAATTTTTGGGGGGAACAGAGTGCCCTTTTTTATTTTTTTTTCAGGTGAGAGTGGAATGTGAGGTACAGGAAGCAGGTATATTTGGGGAGGTAGGTTGGGGAGGTTAACAGACAAGACAAACAATATGCATACAGGGGCGGAGTATGACACATGTGGGGGGTAAACACAAATGATGGGGATGGATGTTTGGATATCGCAAGCCCATGATCCCACAGATGGCAACAGTGGAACTGAAATCCCCATGCATAGGCAGTTACCATTGTGCCTTCACAGCCCAGGCCGGGGCTGTGCTGGGGGCTGGATAGGACGGGCAGGCACACCCGTGAGTTGTGCCACCCTCGCCTCAAGTTGGCGTAGGGGATCAGTCACAGAACACCTGATCTCACTTCGCACCGCAGACCGGACCCTATGGAGGGTGAGTGGAGGCTCTCCTCTGGCCACGCTTGCAGAGGGGGGACGAGCCCCATCCCCTGCAGCACTTCCACCTGAAGGTGGCACAGGGCCACCGGAGGAGGAGGTTCCAGCCTGGGCACTGGTGCCAGGTACACTCACCAGCTGAGGTGGGAGAGGTGGGTCTGCTGGAACCCGCCTTCCCTGTTGTCCTATGTTTAGCAGTATTTTATGGCATTTTGGGTTAGTAGCAAACAACACCATTCAAAATTAGTTGAAACAGCATGCATCAGTATTCCTATTAACCAAACACCCATGGATTCCAAACATTGAGCAGCAAGCATAACACATGCATATTTAGAACAACAGTGCACATTCCAACAGCATGCAGGGTTGATTGGTGGCAACAGGCCATCAGGTTTGGATATGTGAACGGGGCACATGCATCAACGTACATGTAGATATGTATGAACCAACAGGACAAATGTCCATGGGAATTAATTGTGAATACACATACCCGGTTTGGTGTGGAATGGCATTATTTGTGAAGATAGGGTAAGGTGGAGAAATTTTACATTAACAACTAAAACTACCTATACATATACTGTAGATTCCTAGTAGATGCAGATATATATCCCCTACGTGTATTAGTACAGTTTCCTGTATGTAACCTTAGGAATGTTGATGATGGGGATGTTACTGCTACAATAATATACATTCCATTTTTATTCATATATGTTCATATCTGGCTGTGTTCAGGTACAGCATCCTGCTACATTTGATTTATATGGGTCTAGACAACTGTGGATGTTCAGCATTTCATACAACCATACTATTTCTATAATGCAAGGGTACAGCAACATATCCAAATTGTGGGACGGACACAGTCCAGGTTCTGTACTTTATTAAAGACATTTCACTTTTTGGTTGTGGCTGTCTCATTCATTTCATTATGTAGTGACTGCAGTATACCTTTATTCCAGACTTATTACAGCTTTCTTGGTAGCTTCAAACTGTCTTTCTCACACTCTCTCAATTATTTTATATTTACATTTCAGAATGGTACTTAATTCTAGGCTTTATTAACATTTATTACTGGTTTACAACAACCCTTTCCAGCTGAATCACTTATTTCATATGGCAGAATTTACAAGGATGTATTTGACACTTGTCTATCCTTTGTTGATTGATTACCACTCATTTTCTGGCTGCAGCAGTTATCTGATATTACAATACAGGTGGAAACTCTATTTGAGACTTGTTTAATCTTTATTACTGGATTGCATTATACTCTTTTCAAGGCTGCATCACTTATCTAATCTTACAATACTAGCAGAATCTTTCTTCTAGGCTTATTTGACCTTTATTAGTGGGTTACAACACTGAACTCTTTTACAATCTGTCTCACTTATATTCTATGACAATACCAGCTAAATAATTACTAACCTGCCTTGTGGTGCAACCTCAGCAGCCTATCAGCATAGGCTCGCTGATTCATGGAACAAACACCTGCAGCTGTAATATAAAGGAAGTAATATTGAAACATACGTCTCCATACTATAGTCTAGGATAGCATTTCTTACATACTTAATTACATGGATACTTACTCAGTAGTGGGGCGTTGGGCATTTGGCGGGCCTCCTGGATCCAACGGTTCAGTTGGTCCTCCTTCCGTCGCTTCAGGTCCGCATGGTGGTGACAGACCTGTTCACCAGTCCTCGGAATGCCTGTGGCACTGGTGAGATCATGTGCCAACCGGTTCCACGCCTCTGCCTTGTACGCACCCCAGTGAATCTGGCCCTGCATGAGTTGTGCTTCATGATCATGGACTAGGAGCCAAACCATATATTTTGACTCCTCAACACCCCACCTTTGTGCGCTAAAGCGACTTCCCTCTCCTGCACCTGCCATCCTGACTGCAAATGGGTACCACAATCAGTTATGCTGTGTATTCCCGCCTATGGGGCTTATATATGCTGGTTTTCCCACACTTATCTGTGATTGGCCATTTTGGATATTTATCAGCTTAAAAAAAACTGCTTTGTCATGCTTTTATTTCCATTCATTCCTATATATATATGCTAATACTGCATTTCTCAGTACAACTGTCATGGCTTAGTGGTTCAGTACTTTGACTATGGTGCACAGTATCCCAGGTTCGATCCTGGGCATTGCTTTTTTTATTTTACTACTGTCTAGACAGGCTAGGAGGTGTATCTGTGTAAAGGCGGCTTTGATACAGCTTGCCCAATGTTGCCCGATGGTAAGCTGGTTGGCGAGCTGTGCAGCTCCGCGCAAATGGCTTACACTGGGCTATAAGCACTCATATTATGTTGGGTGAAGCACTGCTGATCTACAGGCACTCATTTTAAGCATGTTAAAGTACTGATCAACTTCGGGCACTCATATTAAACCTGTTAAACCACTGCTCACCTGCGGGCACTCATATTAAGCTTGTTAAAGCGCTGCTCATCTATGGGCACTCATATTAAGATTGTTAAAGTGCTGCTCACCTACGGGCACCCATATTCAGCTTGCTAAAGCCTTGCTAAGATATGGGCAATTATGATCCTTTTTTTATATTTTATTATGTCGGATTTCTTCAAAAATACATGGCCCATTTCATTACATTTTACTTAAATTATAGTTTTTTATATATATGTATGTATATATATATATATATATATATATATATATATATATATATATATATGTCAGGGGATTGTTTCATGCTTATTTAAATAAAAATGGAAAATGATGTTGTGGGGGCTTGAATCGTGGCTACCTCCTCTTTGGCCAATGTCTCTACCGCTACGCTATTGCTACTTGGCTTAATTTGCATATTTAGATCTTATATGTTTTTCAATGCCTGCTAACTGTGGCTGAGTGGAGGGCATACCCACGCAAATGAGCGCAACTACAGGCAAACATTTTGGAAATTATAAAAAAAAAAGAAACTGCTATTTTTACGTTTTACATTACAGTTGGGTTTATAGTCTGTGAGGGCATGTGTGGTGTTGTGTTCTTTGACATTTCCGCGGACTCGCTCGTGGGTGTTTACTTTCAGGACTCTGATTCTTCTGGGGGCATGTCCCTTTGCAGAACTCGGCATTCAGACACGCCCCCTACTTTCCTACACGGTCCGTGTTAGCCTAGGGTATGATTCAGCATGCCCTCATGAATATGCATGGCATGCTGACATCATACCGTTAGACTGCAGCCTCCGTGTAAGACATATTAACTCTTACACGGAGGTTTTGTGAATCCGGCCCACAATGTAACAAGTATACAACAGGATGAAGGATACGCATACATTATACACAGATACTGATACATACAATGTAACAAGTATACAATAGGATGAAGGATACACATAAATTATTCACAGGTACTAATGCATACAATGTAATAACTATACAATAGGATAAAGGATATGCAAATTATATGTGGTTACTAATACATACAGTTACAAGTAAGGATAAAGCACTGCGGTGGTGGTGCTGCGGTAGCGTTGTCGCCTCGCAGTAAGAAGATGCCCTGTTCGATTCTCAGCTAAGCGTCTTCTGTGTGGAGACATGCGTGAATGGGCGTACCTTCGTTGAAGGTTGTGCGTCAGAGCTGGCAACTCAGCATGTAAAAATCTACTGCCAATCATTAGCGGACTGGAGTTCCACTGTGGCGACTCCTAACCGGGAAAAGCCGAAAGACACAACAAGTAAAGATAAAGCATCATGATGCAAGAAGTGAGAAGACATATAGAGAATGTATAATATGTCAAGGAGATATAAAGCAATTCAATATATTGTATGTCAGAGAATCAAACTATAAGAACTACAGAACTCCTTTTGTTTGCTCAAGGGAGAGAAGTGTTAGCTGCACTATGGAGATGATGGCAGATAGAGAGAAAGAAAGTATCCAATTTATTAACTAGTAAGTTTGTAGCAGAGTTGTAGAAAAAGGTGTTGATAGTAAACGAGGTTAAGGGTATGGACTAGCTAGGACTGGTGTATGAACAGAGCCATGTGTCATCTATGTGAGCTTTTACAATATTTGTGAATTGAATAATGGAATGTGTAGTTGTTATGTTTGTGGGTAGAGTATTCCATTTTTTAGCTTTAAAATTTGGGAAGAGTGATTCACCAGCAGTATTATTGGTTTTAGTAACATCTAGGACAAATTTATTTCTAGTGTGGCGAGTCCTATTACTGCTATAAGGATGAAGTAGAGTTTGTAGTGCAAGGATGTTACCAGGGGTGATACAGAATTTTGTGGACTACAGCATGTTGGTTATGGAGGAGGAGTTGAGGAAATTCTAGCCAGTTAAGCTACTTTAGAGCTATAGTGCGATGTGACCTGTACAGAGAACATGTAGCAAATGTGGCAATTTTGTTGTAACAAGATACAAGTCTGTTTTACTAAGATTAGTCAGAATTGGAGACACAGAGAGAAGAGTTGAGGTGAGGGGTATAAGCAACTATAGCCTTGGTGTTTTTTGTAAGAGATTGTTTATTTCTCTATAGAACACCTAATTTTTTGTGCACTTTCTTTATGGTATGGGAGATGTGGATATCAGATTTCATAGTACAGTCAATCTCTACCCCAAGTAGTTATAGTGCGAGTGACAGGAGAAATGATTGCTTTATTCTTGGATATGATATTAAAAGGGAGAATAGGTGATGTATACCTTGTAGGCATGAAAAGCAGAAGTTTAGTTTTATTAGGGTTCAGAATTATTTGGGAATTAGTAAGCCATGTTTCAACAGAAAGAAAGGAAGGTTGTTTTACTGACTGAAGTTCTTGAAGAGAAGAAACGCCACATATTAGTGTGGAATCATCTGCGTATTGGATGACTGAAGCATGTAGTGTAGAAGTGTGAAGGTTGTTAGTGAAAAACAGAGAACAGAAGAGGTCTAAAGATGGAGCCTTGGGGAAATCCTATGGTAACTGGAAGTAGGGGGAAGAGTTCCTGCTGACATTGAACTGCTGCCGTTTACCTGATAAATAGCTTTGGAACCAGGCAATAATGGATTCATTAAGATTTAGATCAGAAAAAACATGAACAAGTTTGCTGTGTGTGACCATGTTGAAGGCCTTAGAAAGGTCAAGAAAGACTGAAGATATGAATTTCTCGTTGTTTCTATGGTTGTTAACTGTATATGTGAATGACATTAGAGTAGCAGTTGTACTATGAAAAGGTTGGAGGCCGTGTTGTGTATTTCACAAAAGTGTATTAGTATTTAGATATTCCATGATTTGTTTATGTATATATCTATCTAGGATTTTGGATAGAAAGGAAAGAATAGTAATGGGGTGAATGTTTGCCAATTTGGCCGAATTACCTCTTTTGTGAAGTGGAATAATATGGGAAATTTTCCCGATATCGGGGACTAGATTTTCAGATATGGTTCTGTTAATAAGAATGGCTACTGAGTAGGCACCAGTGGCAATTCTCAGAAAATCGACTGCTACTTTATCTACAGCTAATGTTGTGGGCTTTAGCTTTTTAAGTATGTTTTTCTTTTATCTTGTCCATACAGACTGGCTGTAGGGTGAAGTTGTAGTTCTTATTATGTGACTTAGGTGGTTCTTTCGAGAAGGGGGAGTACTGAGGGTTAGATGGGGCTAAAATGGATTCAGTGATAATCCTTCATCCAGCAATTTCCAATTCAGAAGGGTATAAATTACTTCTTCTGCCACAAGAGTGTGGACCGCAAACCTTATGTAAGATAACTGCTTTGGAGCATGTTCTGGTGCATGTTTTATATGTTAACCAAATGAAATGTCCGCCATTCTTTATATAATCATCTGCACATATGTATAAATATATATATATATATATATATATATATATGTATATATATATGTGTATATATATATATATATATATATATATATATATATATATATATATATATATATATATAAAATATATATATATATATATATTTATATTTATATATATTCATATATATATATATATATATATATATATATATATATACACACACGCAATACCCAAGAAATTTTTGTCAACAAAAACCCTTCAGCTACAGCAAGTTAGGGTTAGGGCACGAGGGAGGTATGTGTGCGATTGTGTGGATGTGAGGGTTAGGGCAGGTTAGGTGAGTTAGGGTTAGGGCACGGGTGAGGTGAGTGTGCGATAGTGACGGACCTTAGGGTTAGGGTTTGGGCTAAGGTAAGTGGATAGTTAGTGGTGTTTGTACAGTTTAATGTAGGGTTAGCTGCAAGATGTTGGGTGTTATTTGTGTGGATTGCTGTTTGTTTGGTATGCTTGTGTTGTGTTTATGTGTTTTGGAACAGCAAATTTTTTCCCTAGGAAAAACATTTGCTGTTTTGAAAGCTCGATGCTGTCAGCGTTCGCAGGGGTCAATGTTAGAACATTCAAAATAATGCAATTTCGATGTTCTAATATAGACCCTATATATATATATATATATATATATATATATATATATATATATATATATCTAGGACTTTTGATCGAAAGATCAAAAGTCCGAATCCATTATCACCGAACATACTTTACTGAAAGCTCTTTCACCGAAAAAGCGCTTACGGTAAAGTATGTTTAAAAAAAAAACAACATTAAACCTACTTCCATGCGGGGGGGGCAAGCCCCCCCCACTCCCCCTACTTTAATATTCTCTCTCCGAAGTCGCACTACAGTGTGGAAAAGGGAATTTTCCCTTATCTGCACCATAGTACGACCGGCACAACGAGCATACTTATCCGATAGAGTGCTGCTTCAGTGAACAGCACTTTCTGTTAAGTATGCTCGGTGATTTCTGCTTCAGTGGAAAGTGCATTCGAGGATCTGTACACATCCCATATATATATATATATATATATATATATATATATATATATATATATATATATATATATATATATATATATATATATATAGATATATGTGTGTGTGTGTGTGTGTGTGTATATATATATATATATATATATATATATATATATATATATATATATATATATACACATATATATATATATATATATTGTTAAGCCTTTCGCTTATCCCGTTAGTCGCCACAGTGGAACTCCGGTCCGCTAATGTTTGGTAGTGGATTTTTACGTGCCAAGTTACCAGCCCTGATGCACAACCTTCAATGAAGGCACACCCATTCACACATGCCTCCACACAGGAGACGCTCTAGCTGAGAATCGAACATGACAACGTCTTGCTGAACGTGACAACATCTTGCTGTGAGGCAACAATGCTACCGCAGCACCACTACCGTGTATCTATCTATCTATATATATATATATATATATATATATATATATATATATATATATATATATATATATGTATATACAGACATATATACGTGTGTGTGTGTGTGTGTGTGTGTGTGTGTGTGTGTGTGTGTGTGTGTGTGTGCATTTACATAAATAGGAATGCAAGCATGTATATATGCAAGTATATATGGATGTAAATGTATGAATGTATGTTATGTATGCGTGTATGAAAGAATGTACGTAAAAGAAATTCCTGGCTTTTTTCATTTAGACCTTGCCTTTTTTAATATTCATTCCAAATTCTAGGCATTGAATAGTCTAGAGAGGCAAGCAAAACAGTAATATAAATTAATGATAAAAAAGTACAACTAAATTGTAAACTTAAACCCCACTCATTTGCAAATAATACAATGAGTCTAGAGTGAGTCAGCTAGCATCCATCTGCTCTGAGCATGACCCTAGAAAATAATTTCATGTCTCATCAGGCCTACCTGATTACCAAAAATTAAAAATTAATAAAAGATTATATCCACACAGAAGCACTGTTGGTTAACCACGGAGTAAATCTGCAGATGCTAGCGTACAGTCCACTGCTCATGGAATCTTCTTCATAGGTTTAATTCATTCCATGTCATTCCACATTGTGCCATGCTGTAATATAAACATTAACCACCGTGGAATTGCCTCAGTTATTTGTTGTTCTAAACTTCTAGGGCACTCTTCAATATGGCTCAAAGGTTCAAAGTGTAAGTCACACTAAATTATTGTTAAATCTGTTCTTTAGTTAGGTTCATAGGTGCATAGGTTCATACTAGGCTATCTGCCCTAGGGCATTTATAAGCCTAGCCAGAGTGTGTTTGGCTTTCGCCACCCATTTTAAATTAATTTTGCTATGCCTTTTTTTGAGGTTAGTATACTGTGCCTCTGTCTAACAGTGACACAGAAGTGATAGCCGGGGTAAACCTACGATCTCCCATCCACTCATCAAGATTCCTCTTGAAGAGAGTCAATGTGTGACTCTGCCTAACCTGGACTGGGATTTTATTCCAGAGTGAAGGGAGCCTCTGGGTTATGAATCTGTCCCTCCAGCATGTCCTATTTATTTCAGTGCTGAGGTTCAAGTCTCTCAAGCGCGTAGCTCGATGGGATTTGGATTTTCTGAGGTGCAGCATGTCCATTAATTCCGGGTTGGACATGGCTTTATACATCAGGCACAGATTGCCTCTGAGCAGGCAGTATGCCACTGAGTAGAGCTGGAGTTTCTTTAACCGGGCAGCATATGGCATCTGTTTGAGCCCTATGATCCTCTTGGTGAGGTACTTTTGGGGTCTTTCCAGTTGCTGCAGGTGTCTGGTAAGGTACATCCCAAAAGGGGCATTGTACTCAATTATGGGCCTGATGAGGGATGAGTAAAGAGGCACGATGACCTCCCCTGATCTAGATGTGAATCCCTTCATGATTAGGTGGGCTATATAAAATGTTTTTCTAACCACTTTGGCCACGTGGTTGTCAAATGAGAGATTGCTATCAACTTGGGTCCCCAGGTCCTTAATTACTTCTTCTGTACTTAATGGATTACCACCTATGTGGTAATTTGTGGGCACTTTGTTTTTGCCAAAGGGGATGACTATACACTTTTTGGCATTTAGCTTGAGGCCATGGCTCTGGCACCAGTTGTCTGTTTCTATGAGACCCTTTTGGAGGATGCTTGTGTCGGCTGGAGAGTTGATTATGGCGCCCAGTTTGCAGTCATCTGTGAACTTGGTCAGCCACAGTCCTTCCGTGTTGGCCTGTACCACCGAAAAATATATACCAAACAAGTGAGGTCCCAGGACTGAGCCTTGTGGGATGCCACTTGTAACTGGTTTGGAGTCTGACATGGCTCCAGCAATTCTAACCATGTGGGTTCTGTCCTTGAGCCAGTTTGCAACCCATCTAGTGACATAGGGGTTTATATTTAAGCTGGTGAGCTTATCTATAATGCCCGAGTGGGGTATTGTATCCAAGGCTTTTGCGAGGTCCAGGTAGGCTGTGCGGACCACCTTCCCCTCGTCAATGGCCTTGGTGACTGTTTCAAAGAAATCGACCAGGTTTAAGAGGCAGGATCTGCCCTTAACAAAGCCAAACTGGGTAGGATCCAGTGTCTGTAGGTCCCCAATATCTTTATTTATGAGGTCCATGATGATCCTTTCCATAGCTTTGCAGACCAAGCTAGTCAGGCTTATGGGGCGATAGTTTCAACCAAGTAACCACCACAAAACCAATGAAATAATCCACGAAGTAGCGAGGCTCTTCCAACCAGCTTTATTCACATGCAAAAACACCAGTGCTCCACCACTGACCTAGGTTTCGTCCAGAATGGACTTCTTCAGAGTGTGTGGAACCATAAGCTTATATATACAATCGACAATGCAACAATTAAAACAATAAAACAATTAAGCAATAAAGCAATAAAACCCTTTGCCTGTTACAAAAATTAAAATTAAAACTAAAAAACTAACGTACATAACCCACCCTGACCGATTAACAATATAACTTCCTTGAAGTCAGAGGAAATTCTAGTGTGAAAAATAAATAATAATAATAAAAATTCTATGAAATGGTAATTTTGAGTAAAAATATGTGATGGAAATGATAAATTGGGTGTGGTATAAACTAAAAAAGTAAAGAATAAAAAATGCGTATAACTGTGTTTTTGCATGTGAATAAAGCTGGTTGGAAGAGCCTCGCTACTTCGTGGATTATTTTTATGGGGCGATAGTTCCCAGGATCCATTGAGGCACTACCTTTGTGGAGAGGGACCACTGTTGCTGTACGCCACTCTTTGGGTACATATCCTGCAGTAAGGCTAAGATTGAACAGTAGTTTTATGTTTGGGTTTAGCTCTTCTTGGAGTTCATGTAGGACGCAGTCTGGGACACCATCTGGTCCCATTGATGCTGTGTTTTTTGCTTTGGAGAGGGCGGCTCTTACCTGAGCATCTGAGATGTCAGGGGGGCAGCACTCTGTTGGGATAGATATTTGCCCTTTTGGTGGGCAGAGGGGGGAGAAGTTTGCACTGAACCTGTCAGCTAGGATGTTGGCAATGTCTGTGGGCTCAGTGTATTTTTTGTCATTTTGGACTAATTCTGAGCATATCTGGGAATTCCCACCCAGGTTCCTAACATAACTAAAGAAAGCCTTGTGATTATCCTTAGTGTCCTGTGCAATTTTTCTCTCGAAGCTGGCCTTAGACAATTTTATGAGTGCCCATAGTTTTTTGCTAATACTGATCAGAGATGCCTTCCCTTTTTGGGATTTTGCTCTATCATGTAGTAGCTTCCTCCTTCTATTGTATAGTTTGTTTATGGCTGGGGTCCAACAGACAAGACGCCTGCCTTTGGAGGATTGGGTCTTGGTTTTATTTGGGATTGCATGATCCATGCATTCCTGAAGGTGTTCATAGAATGCGTTTATAAAGGATTCTGCAGTCTGGGCCGTATTTTCCACAGGCCCGGGGGCTTTGAAGGATTTCGCCTCAGTTTTGAAGTGTGTGAAATTTGCTTTAGAGAAGTTTTTCACTGTGGTTTTCTGGGCAGGGGGTGGGGTTGGGATGTGAATATCCAGTGAGATTAGTTTATGGTCTGATCTTACCAGTGAGGGATACACTTCTGGTCTGGAGCATAGTGTCCCCATGTTGGTGATGATCAGGTCCAGTATGTTTTCCTCTTGTGGGAGTGGTACCAAGTCGTTCCATAGCATCTGAGTTTATCACTTCTAGGCACCTTTGGGCTAGGTGTTGGAGCTAGAGTAATGCTCCCAGTCTATGTTTGGGTAGTTGAAGTCGCCCAATATAATGGTGTTTGGAGAGACCTTCATATTTTCCAGTATTCTCAGGAAGGCCAAGTGGAGTTCCTGTGTTTGGGAGGGTGGTCTGTAGCAGGCTATAAACTGGAAGGCAGTTTTACCCACAGTTAGTTGCACATGGATAGTCTCTGATGCTTCGCGGTTGTGCCACCAACCTGGAGGTGTGGGTATCTTTGACAAATATTGATACTCCCCCTCCTTTTGTGGTTCAGTCCAAGTTTTGGGGCCGAAAAGCATGGTATGAGGTATAACCTGGTAGTGCTGGGGTGCTCTCGGGAGCCTTGAACCAGGTTTCTGTTACTGCACAGATATCGATGTTCTCCATGCTAAGGAGAGTTTTGAGTGCGTGCATCTTGAAGTTTAGACTTCTGGCGTTAAGTAGCATTACTCTTAGTTTCTTATCCCTTGTGATACCTATGGAGGTGGGTTTGTCTTTTACTGCAAGAACAACTGACAACAAATGGGGAAGCCAACAAAATGCTGAAATTCTCAGGTCTAATACAAAACCTAAAGGGTAAGTGTGCCCCTTGTCTACATGCAGTGAATGAAAGTTGTCTAAACAGTGGGAATAAATGTTTTAGTTTTGAAGGTTATTGTACAAAAAAGAAATAATGTGTTGATGAGAGGCAGTTTATTTTTAGGGAAGGAAATGACCTTGAGCAAAATGTCACATGTCTTTAGCAGGGGAAGACAAACTGTTGCACGTTATTATGTCATTTTTCATAAATTCTAAATTGTTCTCTTCCAGGGAACCCTTTGAGTTAGTTGAAAAGGACCATTTCCAAAAACTGTGCCTTCCTTCTGACTAGTCAAAGGCTAAATAAAGGAAAAAAAAAAAAAACTCCTTGTGACTCATAGAGGGCCCACACAGTAAGAAACCTCTACAGACTGCTCTGCATACAGTAACAAACGTATTTTTTTGCAGAGACTGAAAATAACAAGAATACATGCCAAGAATAGACTCAGATGGCATATGCTTTCCTGGATTTATATAAAACAATACCCCATCATTACGATGTAGTGAGTTATAGAAAAACAGTGTTGAATTTAATTTACTTTTATTCTGAACCAAGGCATTCTAAATGCCTGTTTTTGGGAGTAACCCAAGAGCTTTTGTCTTCAGAGCTACATTGCACATAAAAAAGAGATTCAACAAATCAAACCCAGGTCTACATGATCTAGATTGTAAAACGTTTGTGGTTCTCTCCATATTAGCTATGTTCAGTGTGTACGATGACAAGGTGAAGACACGGGTTATATTCCAGGACTTTTTGGTTGCACATTCTGTAATTATATTTATTACAGTACATGGCTAAAAAGAGGCTCTTGTATCTTCAGGATGTTTCATGACTAACCAGATAAATGTAATGACTGCAAATGAGGTTATAGCAAATGCAAATACTATAATGCCGGTGGAACAGGACGAACATCCAACAGTGAACAAATGAAAATAGGAAAGTGTAGCCGAGATATTCAACTTTAAGGCGTACTGAAAAAGTAACTTATTTTAGTTTTACCTGACCATTATTGCTTCTAGACCATAGGCTATTTAATATACTCTCCTTCATCAAGTAAATAAGATTTGTATTTGCAATGCAAGAACTACTTGTTTCATTATGTTATACATGCCTTGTAATACATTGTTACATAATAACACTCATTTTCATTGCCAGTTACCTTTAACTTCTTTTTTTGTACTATTTCATGCGAATATTCAGCTACAGCACTTCTTATTTTGTTACCATGATTTCTGAGTTTTACTCAGTGAATCATTCTAATTGCTTTGCTCCTGGGCTGAACCAAAAAAATGGTCCATCTGGAACAAACTTCTACACCTATTAAAAAATAAATGAAAACAAATAAATAAATTCAAAGCTGTTCAACTGAAAAAAAATCCTGGGATTCAGAAACATTCATCATATTGTGGCATGCACTTGTCAGTGAAGAGTGGCCTTGCACAGAGTGTGTGCAATGCAAGAACACACTGTGCATGAGCAGTGGACACCAAGCAACGTGTGCTCAAAGTATATGCTAATGGTGATATAATGAGAAGGCAGTGAGAAATGGCATTAAAATTACGGGCTCTGTCTTTGCATATGAAGAAAAATAAGATGGTGAAGCCATTCAGAAATGCTTTAAGAGCAGGAAGTGACACATAATCACCAATATTAATGACATCAACAAAATACTGGTGCACATGCAGCGGTGCAGCTGAAATATATTGGGGAGGTCGCCACAGCTTTAGTAAATATGTATATGCAGCGGTCTATTAATTCTGGTATGAGCCATGGTGCAGTACATCATTGTCCTGTGTGTTTACGTGTCATCCAACCTCACCATCACTGCAACAACACTGTAGGCTGGCACTGATGAGATGGGGACACCATACAGGAGCTGGAAGACATGTGACATCCTCATCTGTTGACACATGAGAGTCATGGGTTATATATGGTTACATATTCTTGTGGGTACTAACATATATGTAACTTTACATATACTAGCTACAGTGATTTTTTACTGACAGACAGGAGGCTACAATGCCTTCCCCACCTTCAGAATGTAAGACAAACTTGTGAGAACCAAAGGAGGCAGTGTTGCTATCTATATTAGAGATAAGTTCATGTCCTGACTAGTTAGACTGGAAAACACCATGGAGTTACTCCAAGTTCAGATTACTGTAGGTAGGACACCCATTCAAGTCATAGCTAGTTATAGAGCCCCCTGCATAGGTCATGACACGCACAAAGCCTACTTGACCAAACTAGAGGCAATCCAAATATTCCGAAAATTCTGGTCGCGAGGGATTTCAATTATCTCGCAATCATCTGGGAAACCTACTCTAGCCCTAACCAGCTAGCACAAAAGTTCCTTGACTTTGTTAACTCAAATATCCTGGAACAAATTGTTCAAACCCCAACAAGAAGAACAAACATACAAGATCTGGTCCTCACTAACATGACAAAAAGATCCACCACTGCAACTGTTGGATCCTCATTAGTTAAATCTGACCACAAATCAGTTGCCTTAAAACTGGCACTAACACTAGAACTCATAAAGGGTGAAGTCACACTAAAAAACTTCACCAAGGTAAACTATACCCTCTGGGGGAAGGTCTAAAATGCATTCCAAGCCCCACTCCAGCTGGAAGTGGTAACTACACCAAAGCTTACACTGAAACCATGTACAATCACTTGTATAAGTGTATAGACTCGGCCGTTCCATAGACAATCAAAGCTAGAGCCCCACATAAAAATAAGTCACCCTGGCGGACATCCATCATCAACAAACTTTACAACAAATGCAAAAAGCTACTGCCTAAGAAAGCTAAGGCGAGGCCCAAACAATGGAAGAGTACCTTCCTCAGCCTCAACAGGCAAATAAGACATGTCAAATCCTCTAAGGGTAACTTTGAGAAAAACCTAACAATCACAGCCAAGGATAACCATAAGGCCTTATACAACTGCGTACATACCATAAAAGGTAGGACCCAAGCTTATGCCGAACTAGTGACTAACGGTATCACGCACACTGATCCCACAGAGATAACAAATATGCTAGTGGACAGATTTGGCAAATATTTCACTCCCCTATCCTCTCCAAACTTATCACAAATTTTGCCCTCAACTTCCCCCTGCCCTACATATCCAGTGAGCAGGTCATTAAAGTGTTGTCTAAGGCAAAAAAAACACAGCCTCTATGGGGAACAGATGGCAACCAAGGCTGTCTTCTAAATAAACTGAATCATGAAGTAGAATTAACATTAAGAACCCTGTTCAATCACAGAATATCCACAGGCTTTATTCCTGTAGAATGGAGAACAGGAACAGTTATTCCCCTCCACAAAGGTGGCTTAGCAACAGACCCAGGGAATTATGGACCCATAAGTCTGACCAGTCTCATCTGTAAGGCCTTGGAACATATCATCATGGACCTCATAAATAAAGACATATGTGACCTCCAAAAACTGGATCCAACCCATCTCAGCTATGTCAAGGGTAGATCTTGCCTGTTAAACTTGGTAGATTTCTTCAAAAATGTGACCAAGGCCATTGATGAGGTCAAATCTTGTGCACACAGTATACCTCGACTTGAAAAAGACCTTTGACACAATACCACACTCAGGCATTACCAATAAACTTAGCAAACTGAATGTAAACCCCTTTGTTGTAATATGGGTTGCCAACTGGCTTACAAACTGGCCACACTCTATCAAAGTGGATGACTCCACATCAACCAGCAGACCTGTCACCAGTGGTGTGCCACAAGGCTCAGTGCTGGGTTCCCTACTGTGTGGCATACACTTCTTAGAAGTTCAGGCAAAAACTAATGGTCTGTGACTGACCACATTTGCAGACAACTGCAAACTAGGTGCAACTATTGAATCCCTAAATGATGTCAGTATACTTCAGAAGGGTCTTATGCTGACCAAGGACAGGTGTCTTAGTCACGATCTCAGATCGAATGCAAAGCAATGCATCATCATTCCCTTCGGTAAAAACAATGTCCCTTCACACTATCAGATTAACAACAATACCCTATGTACCGATGAAGTGGTAAGGGATCTGGAATCACAAGTAGTATTCGTTCTTTACTTTGACCACCATGTGTCTGCAGTAGTAAGGAAGGCTTTCTACACAACACACATGATTAGCAAAGGCATCATCTCTAGAGCAAAGGAGGTTTTAACCCCTCTATACTTGTCACTAATCAGGCCCATAATTGAGTATAATGCCCCTTTTGGTATGTACTGTCCAAAGTACCTGCAGCAATTGGAGAGACCTCTGAGTTTTCTAACAAAGAAGATCAAGGAACTAGAGCATGTACCTTACACAGAAAGACAAAAGTCCATGTCACTATACTCTGCATCATATAGACTTCTTAGGGGAGACTTATGCTTGGCTTCCAGAGCAATCTCTGACCCAAACCTAATCAATCTTCTGCACATCCATAAATCAAACAGGAGTACAGCTACCCATTCCTAGGACCTAAATATCGCTTGAAACTTGAATAGAATGTGCTAGAGTGACAAATTTGTCTCCTAGCATCTGACACATCTTTGGAACAGGCTATCAGTTCATGTGAGACAGAGCACCTCTATGATACTGCTCAAGAGGAACCTGGACAACTGGATGGGACACCATAAATTCTTACAAGGGATAGAGCCCACAACCCTCCTGTACATGGGCAGGTATTATTAAATACAGTCCTGGATATTGACTAGAGTATCTATTGTATTACTTTGGGATGAAATGGCTAGGCTTGATATGACTTCTGGGTTGATAGCCTAGTAACCTCCTATGATCCTATGATCCTATGATACACAGTGACTGTACCCAAGGCATCAGCATTGAGAACGCTCCATCAGTCTCACAATGCCATGCTGCAGCTTGGGGGGGGGTACGCAGGTCTCATGTACAACAGAGAAGAGAGT
Source organism: Protopterus annectens (assembly GCF_019279795.1). Taxonomy (NCBI): domain Eukaryota; kingdom Metazoa; phylum Chordata; order Ceratodontiformes; family Protopteridae; genus Protopterus; species Protopterus annectens. Next base: position 1,649,583,968 of record NC_056729.1, read on the forward strand.
CAGTACCATGTAGGACTGCTTTGATATAGCATATTTTCTTGAGGTGCTAGGGGCCATAGACTGTACCTGCATTGACATAAAGACCACCGCTGGTAAGTTGGGAAGAAGTTATGCAAAATGTAAAGGGCTTCACTCTAGCAACTGCCAGGTGAACTGTAATGCAAAGGGTATTTTCTACAATGTATACGTAGGCCACTCAGGCAGTTACCATGATTTCCACATATAGGACACATATAATGTTTATAAATGGCTTGTGAGGGGTGATTTAACCCAGGAACATGTTATTGGTGATGTTGTATATGAACTGGAGCCCTCATTAATGAGACCTAACCAAAATCCCCAGAATCTGATGGACAGTGGCTACAACTATGTCCTGTCACAAACATGAATCATAGTGGAGCAAATGCTTGGGCTCAACTAGGCATTTTGCTGTCTGTAAGTATCTGGTGGTGCCCTGCGGAATGACCATACCACCTGTGCTAAGATGCTACACCCCCTGATAATGTAGATGCAGTAGTAGCAGGGAGGCCACATGCAAGAAGAACATATGCTAGTCCACAAGGCAGTAGAAAGTGAGCCAGATGAAAAGTCAGTAGAGGAACAAGAAGAAAGGAATGAACTTGCTAGATGGACGTAGGAGCAATACACCTCAGTGCTGACAAATCAGCAGCAGCTGGACATAGCACACATAGGCATTTTTGTCTCCAGAGGTAGGTCCTTGTAATTCCTTATTTAAGTCAGCCAGGATTGGCGCTGCTGAAGACCACTGGTTCTGTGCTAGATGTACCACATGCTGTACAGCACAGCTGTAACTGCCATGTTTCAAACCTTCCATTCCCCTCTAAATATATTCAGAAGGATGTGGTCCATATTGAACTCTACCATTGGCTGTTCTACTCTGTTGCTATCAAAGCTGAACTATGGGTGAGTGGAAGCAGTGATAATTCCTATTTTGGGACATTAGATAAACAATACATAATTTTGAGGATAAAATAACCACATTTAGAAAACCACAAGTTGAAAACAGTTATTTTAAAGAGTGTTTAAGGGTCCAAAGGGTTCCCAAGGGGTTAGGACACTGGAAGTTTCCTACTGGACTTGTTACTGGTTCCCATTTACATCAAGATTTATTGAATTTATTTGATCAGCATGTATGCAAATTAATGGAACTATTAACTGAACATAATTCCAGAGACATGGACAGGTTAATGAATGATATTTCTATAATAGCTAAAAACATTGCTGAGGATTTATTGTTCTCCATTAAAGAAAATCAAAAAAAGAAAATAAATTGTTAAGAGAAAAGATGGAATATAAGAATAGGAAAGTCTACCCTCCCCCAACAGGTATGGTATTTCCAAAAAAAATTATTTGATAACATTTACAATGTGGATGTGGATGTTAATTCACATGACTTGGATAACCAACAGGCTGAACAGGATAACCCTTTAGTCCCGCCACTCACCCCCAGGAGATCAGAGAGAGATTGAAAAGCAGGGACGGGGGGGGAGGGGTTGTTACCCAGCTTGGGAGTGTGAATTGGAGAGAGAATCAAGAACTGTATTACCATCAGGAAGGAGCGAGGGACAGGAAGGAGCGAGGGACAGGAGGGAGCGAGGGACAGGAAGGAGCGAGGGACAGGAGGGAGCGAGGGACAGGAAGGAGCGAGGGACAGGAGACAGAGGGACAGGAAGGAGCGAGGGACAGGAAGGAGCGAGGGACAGGAGACAGAGGGAATGTAAGTTATTTGTAACAATAGGAGGGATTTAAAAATTTGCAGTTACAGTGATGTTAATACTGACTTCCAATGGGTGAATTTGTTCGAAAAGGTGCTTATATTTATTCCCTCCAGGAGAACCAAAGTAGAGGACACCTTAATTGATCTTAAAATGTTTACCAGAAAACTTAATTTATGCATGTGTTTTTCATGTGAGACTGTTTTAATGCCCTCAGGGTCGTATAAGTTTAGTCCTTCAATACACCCTTACATCCCATGATTCAGCTGTTTGAAAAGATATGTCAACAGGACATCAGAAAGATCCTCAGGTAAAAAAAAAAAACAATTAGGTTAATTGGAATCTGAGTACAGATGAACCAGATTTGTTGCACTATATTGTAAAAAATTTAAATATTAAATAAATGAAACCAGACAAAGGTGCGGGTATAGTGGTTATGAGTAATAATAACAATAGTGACAAGGCATTCTGTTTAATGATATTTACAAGGAAGCTTCTATGAATCAGAGATACATAGCTTATTAGAAAATAGATGCTTTACTATTTAATTTTTTGTCACAAGGACAGATTACTAACGAGGAATATGCTTTATTAAAAGTTGAATCCCCCAGAACACCCACCATTTTTCATATTCCCAAAATACACAAAAATATGGTGCCACCCCCTTTATTCCCTATAGTGGATAGTAAGTTATCCAAAACTTTCAATATTGCCAAGTTTGTAGACTTTAAACTTAAGAATATAATGACTAATATTAATTATCTATATAATTATCTATATAAAGATTCTTTGTATTTTGTAATTAGAATAAGTGACAGTTTGTCATCATCATCATCATCATCAGCCCCCTTTTCCCATTTTTTCTACATGGGCTCAGGGTATTATGTTAACTGTTGCCAAGTCTCTCAATTCAATGCCACACTACTGCCTTCTTCAACACTCAAGCCTGACTGTCACAGATCTTCTTTCACACAATCCATCCACCTCTTTGCTGGACGTCCTCGCTTCCTCTTACCTTCTTCCTGTCTGTCCCAAATCTTCCTCACCAGGTTGTCTTCTCCTTTTCTACACATGTGCCCAAACCACCGTAATCTGTTCCCTTTGATCTTTTCTGCAAATTGGACCTACTTTGGCTTCTGCTCTTATGTCCTCATTTCTTCATCCATTCCACAGTGTGCATCTTACCACCATTCTCAGGCACTTCATTTCCATCACCTCTAGCTTCTTCAACTGTTCTGGCTTTACTGTCCATGTTTCTGTACACCACTGTCTTGTACACCTTACATTTCAGCTTCTTTGACATTCTTCTGTCATAGACTACATCTAACACTTTATCTCAGTTGGCTGCACCCTGTCTGATTTTAGCTTCGACCTCTTCATTCAGACTTCCCTTCTCCTCAACCTTCCAATCCAGATACTTGAAGCTGTTTATCTGATCCAATATCTTCCCTTTTATCTCTATTCTCAGCTTCTTCTGATTTCGCCAATTTCTTGCCATTACCAGCATCTTATCTGTGCTGTTTCATCCCATGTTTTTTCAGTTTTGCATTCCATTCTCCTATCCTTCACTGAAGTTCTAGCTCAGAGTCTGCCTGTAATGCCACATCATCTACATACAGCAACTTTGCTGATCTGTCCCCTCCAACCTGGCCAAGCACTGTTCATACTTGAGTCATTGGGTCCTTGTACATAGTCTGCACTAATTCTACCAGTGTTTCTGGGGCTTCAAACCATCACAGTACTGCCCAGATCAGCTTTCTTGAGACCTTGTCATATGCTTTCTCCAAGTCTAGGAATGCCCATTTGGACTCTCTCCTCATCTCTAGCTTCTTCTCAAGTACCTGTCTCACTGCAAACATTGGGTCGATTGTGCTGCATCCTGATCTGAATCTGAACTGCTCATCGCACATCTTACATTCTACTACTCTGCATATCCATTTATCAATCACCCTTTACAGAACCCTCTACAGAATTTGCATTCAATGTGATAGGTGTTTGATGCCCACAGCTGTGGATGTCCCCTTTGTTCTTGTACACTGGCATGAATATGCTTATTCTCCAGTCATCTGGGATATACCTTTCTCTCCACACTGCCATTAGTACCCTCACAAGCCATTTCTCCCCTATCTCACCCAGCATCTGTATCATATCTCTTGTGATCTCATCTGAGCCTGCTGCTTTCCCTGACTTCATTTTTCTTAGTGCTGTTCTTACTTCTTCTATGCTGGGCTCCTCTTCTTCTCTCATCATAGGCTATTTCTGGGGCAGTACAGCTTCTGTGAGGTTTTCTTCATTCAGAAGCTGCTGGAAATACTCCTTCCATCTGCTTTTGATGTCCTGTGGACTGGTGAGCAGATTGTTGCTGTCATCTCTTATGAAGGGTGTCTGACTATCTTTTTTATCTTTCCATATTTGCCTTGCTACTTGGTATAGTTTCTTTGTGCCCCTTACTGAGTCACTTTCCAGAAGCTGATAGAGTGCCTCTGATGCCCTATTCTTTGCTATTGCAACTTCTTTCTTAGCTTCTTTGTTAGCCAACCAGTAGTCCTTCCTAGTATGGTCAGTCTTTTCTATCTCCCACTTCTTCCTGCACTCCTTCTTTCTTTTGATGATTTCCTGGACTTCTGCATTCCACCACCAGGTTTCCTTATGTACCTTATTTCCATACCTGGCTCAGACACATATATTTTCTGTAGTCCTAACACATGCTATTTTTAGGGGCTGCCATTATTGTTCAACTCCACCTATTTCCTCCTCTCCTTGGGGTGCAAAAGCCCTGAGTAATTCCTTGAACTGTTGTACTTTATCTCCAGTCAACTTCCAGGTCTTCAACTTGGTCTCTGTTGTCAATTGACAGTTTGTACAAGGATGATATATTTGTCACCATAGGTGTCAATGGTTTGCTCTGGCCAGGCAATTGGAGTTGTTGCAAGAATAAGCAGCTTACAGTTGGGATCTCTTAGGAGGGACTTTGTACTCCAGTGTCTTCAACTGTTACTGTATTCTTTCTGTCCTTTTCATAATATTGTTATCTTTTATTATTGTGAATATTATTTTTTATAAATTGTTTTATCATGGTGTGGATGGGAGGAGAAATGGTGTAGGCATTATCCTGAAGGAACAGTATGCTAAAAGCGTTTTGAAGGTGAAAAGAGTGTCGGATAGAGTGATGTTTATGAAGCTGGAAATTGATGGTGTAATGATGAATGTTGTTAGTGCATATGCTCCACAAGTTGGGTGTGCGATGGATGAGAAAGAAAAATTTTGGAGTGAGTTGGATGAAGTGGTGATGACTGTACCCAAGGGTGAGAGACTGGTGATTGGAGCAGATTTCAATAGGCATGTTGGTGAAAGGAACAGAGGGGATGAGGAAGTGATGAGTAGGTATGGTGTTAAGCAAAGGAATGCAGAAGGTCAGATGGTAGTGGATTTTGTGAAAAGGATGGACATGGCTGTGATGAATACATATTTTAACAAGAGTGAGGAGCATAGGGTGACATACATGAGTGAAGATGCACACAGGTGGATTATATCTTATGTAGAAGGGCCAGTCTGAAGGAGATTGGAGACTGTAAAGTGGTGGCAGGGGAAAGTGTAGTTAGGCAGCATAGGATGGTGATTTGTAGGATGACATTTGGTGATCAAGAAGAGGAGGATGAGTGTGAGGGCAGCACTAAGGATCAAATGGTGGAAATTGAAAAAGGGTAATTGTGAGGTGATGTTCAGGGAAGAGTTAAGACAGGCACTGGGTGGCAGTGAAAGAGTTACTGAATAGCTGAGTAACTACAGCAGAGCTAGTAAGAGAGATGGCTAGAAAGGTGCTTGGTGTAACATCTGGAAAGAGGAAGGAGGACAAGGACACCTGGTGGTGGAATGAAGAAGTACAGGAGAGTATACAGAGAAAGAGGTTGGTGAAGAAGAAGTGGGATTGTCAAAGAGATGAAGAAAGTAGACAAGAGTATAAGGAGATGAGGTGCATGGCAAAGAGAGAAGTGGCGAAGGCTAAGGATAAGGCGTATGAAGAGTTGTATAAAAGGTTGGACACTAAGGAGGGAGAAAAGGACCTGTACCGATTGGTTAGACAGAGGGACCAAGCTAGGAAAGATGTGCAGCAGGTAAGGGTGATAAAGGATAATGAGGGAAACGTACTCACAAGTGGGGAGAGTGTGTTGAGGAGATGGAAAGAGTACTTTGAGGGGTTGATGAATGAAGAGAATGAGAGGGAGAGAAGGTTGGATGATGTAGGGATAGTGAATCATGAAGTACAATGGATTAGCAAGGAGGAAGTAAGGATAGCTATGAAGAGGATGAAGAACGGAAAGGCTGTTGGTCCAGATAACATACCTGTGGAAGCATGGAGGTGTTTATATGAAATGGCAGTGGAGTTTTTAACTGGATTGTTTAATGAAATCTTGGAAAGTGAGAGGATGCCTGAGGAATGGAGAAAAAGTGTTTTGGTACCGATTTTTAAGAATAAGGGTGATGTGCAGAGCTGTAGTAACTACAGAGGGATTAAACTGATCAGTCACAGCATGAAGGTATGGGAAAGAGTAGTGGAAGCTAGGTTAAGAAGGAAGGTGATGATTAGTGATCAGCAGTATGGTTTCATGCCAGGAAAGAGCACTACAGATGTGATGTTTGCTTTGAGAGTGTTGATGGAGAAGTACAGAGAAGGTCAGAAGGAGTTGTATTGTGTCTTTGTTGATTTAGAGAAAGCATATGACAGGGTGCCTAGAGAGGGATTGTGGTACTGTATGAGGAAGTCAGGAGTGTCAGAGAAGTATGTAAGAGTGGTACAGGATATGTACGAGGGTAGTGTGACAGTGGTGAGGTCTGCGGTGGGAGTGACAGATGCGTTTAAGGTGGAGGTGGGATTACATCAAGGATCAGCTCTGAGCCCTTTCTTATTTGCAATGGTGATGGACAGGTTGACAGACAAGATCAGACAGAAGTCCCCGTGGACTATGATGTTTGCAGATGACATTGTGATCTGTAGTGAGAGTAGGGAACAGGAGGAGGAGACCCTGGAGAGGTGGAGATATGCTCTAGAGAGAAGAGGAATGAAGGTCAGCAGGACTTAGACAGAATATATGTGTGTGTGAATGAGAGAGAGGATAGAGGAATGGTGAGGGTGCAGGGAGTAGAGGTGGCAAAGGTGGATGAGTTTAAGTACTTGGGATCAACAGTTCAGAGTAATGGTGAGTGTGGAAGAGAGGTGAAGAAGAGAGTACAGGCAGAATGGAGTGGGTGGAGAAGAGTGTCAGGAGTGATTTGTGACAGACGAGTACCAGTAAGAGTGAAAGGGAAGGTCTACAAGAGGGTAGTGAGACCAGCTATATTACATGGGTTGGAGACTGTGGCATTGACAAAAAGGCAGGAGTCAGAGCTTGACGTAACAGAGTTGAAGATGTTAAGATTTGCACTGGGTGTGACGAGGATGGACAGGATTAGGAATAAGTATATTAGAGGCTCAGCCCAGGTTGGAAGGTTTGGAGACAAAGCCAGAGAGGCAAGATTACATTGATTTGGACATGTGCTGAGGAGGGATGCAGAGTATATTGGGAAAAAGATGCTAAGGATAAAGCTGCCAGGTAACAGGAAAAGAGGGAGGCCTAAGATAAAGTTTATGGATGTGGTGAGAGAGGACATGCAGGTGGTTGGTGTGACAGAGCAAGATGCAGAGGACAGGAAGAAATGGAAACAGTTGATCTGCTGTGGCGACTCCTAACGGGAGCAGCTGAAAGAAGAAGAAGAAGAAGATTTTTTATTTTTCAAAAAATTGAAAGCACTTCTTGACATGTATGATACTGTCCACAGAAGTAATTTGCAGATACTAAACTGCTATCATGTTTTGCTGAACAGAAGTTACTTTCATCATACAGGTGATACCAAAATATTTCCCTGAAGTGTCTTCCTCTGTTACTTTTTGTCTTTGTCTCATATTTCTTGAGTTAAGTAACTAAGATGTATGTTATATGATGCTTATGTAAAAACAAGTTGAAATGCATTGTGCAGCAATTTTGTTTAATTTTTACTACAGTCAGACATCTAAGATGTGCACAGACAGTAAAGCAGGTATAACTGATGAGTCGGGGGGGGGTTGTCTGGAGGTGAAAATAAATGACTGTTGTCACTGGGTTATTATTTTGGTTTTGAAGGACCAATGTAACTTTTGTGAAAAAAAGTCAGAATACTGTGGATAGTATTTGTGCGAAACAAAATGAAATACATTCACTATGGCTGCTATTTTATCTCAGTCAGATATCTGAGATATACACATTCAGCAAAGTGGCTATAACATCTGGGTGGAGGTGGAGGTTTTGTCTGTAAATGAAGGTAACTCATTTTAAACAGTTTTTAATCTGTCTTTGTAGGACTAATGTGCATTTGTATAAAGTCAGTCGACTAATTTACTATGGAAATTTTGAAATAATGTGGTTATTATTCCTTTTACAACAATTGGACATTTGTGGTGTATAAAATCAACAACGTGGCTACAACAGCTGAATAGACATACTGTATGGGGACTAACATGACTGGCTAGTCATTAGTCTGGCTTTACATGAATAGGGTAGTTTTATGTAAAACTGCTTGGCTTGCTTTACTTTGCTCATTTTTATCATTACCACACATGTGATATGTATACTGTGAATAAAGTGGTTGTAGCTGATCTTTACAAATATTGCTGGATTATAATAACAGACGTTTGAGCGTAATTTTAAGGACTGGTTTGGATGTTATTTGGGATATTTTGCAGATATCTTAATGGTTATGGATATCAGCTGGGTTATATACCCTGTGTTTCTAAAATATAGCCAAATATTCCACTTATGCTCTGATGACGAGTTCATAAGAAGGCTGAAACATGTATGTCCAGAGCTGGTGGGGTTTGGATTTATTGGCCTGAATATATCCACAAAGACTTCAAAAGAAAAAGTAAAAAGTCATGAACATTCGTAAACCATATTGTTGAAACACTCGATGGCCGTAATGAGTCATTTGCATATATCCCATGAGCCTCTATTACAGGAGGTATAAGGTATCACACAGTGAAAATGCTAGCTTGGCTGGATTTTTCTTGCAATTTTTACTAACTGGAATTTTAAGGATGAAATGGACAGTTTTTAATTGTTACTTAGTAAGTTCTGTTTCATTTCTTACTAGAAATGTTCAATACTAAAAATTTAAAATGCTCTGATATTGTTTTATTAAACAATAAATGTGTTTTACATTCTGATAGATAAGTACATTTTAAAAACACCAGGAAGGGGAATCCAGAAACATGGTGCTAAAAAAAATGTGTGTGGGATGGCTATGGTTTTAATAACACCCATGACCCAAGGTACACATGACTTGCCATGTATTAAATGTGGAGGGCTTACTCCTGTAGCACTGTGTGGGGGAGGGGGGTATATGCTCTGAGCTCGCTCTTTGAGGATGAGAATGTCTCGATATTGTTTTATCTGTTTCAACTGTTCTTATCTTCACCATTTGAGTGAGGATAGCAGTGACTTGATGTATGAGTAAAACTATAGTCATCAACAAACTGGTGGAACTTAATTTACATAACTGTGTACCTCTGTTTGTAACCAGTTCAACAGGTATTCCGCATCTCTAGAACATTGTTTTGAACCTGGCTATGATTTGTTGGTTCTTTGTAGTTGGTAAATGTATTATTTTCTTATGTCACAAGAATAATAGTCTGTAACTATGACGTTTTTTTTTTTAGTCCTTACACTTTCACAAGTCAGAAAGGACCTTGTAGTGAGGATGTTGATGTTATTGTCTCTTCCTTTTGTGATAGTTTATAAACAACACAAAATTGACACTTGGTTATGAACTTAGCAATGCTTTGATTTGGCCACAAGTCTGAAATTTTGGCTCCTTCTCGACATTTTGTGAGACAATTATGACATTTGTGAGTTGCACATAGCATTTGACTCAGAGAAATGTAGGTACCTTGATTCTGTCTTGATACAACAATAAACCATCATGTTCTCAAAATAATGCTATGATTATATAGTAGTTATGCATGGCATGTTTGGTTTGTGTCCAGACATCTGTGCGTCCATCAATAATGGACTAGATAACAATATAGGGTGGCAGGGTTTGAGTCTCACAAGGGATAACTGGCTAAGCTTAAAATGGCTCGCAAGGGCAGGTAGCTTAGTACTAATCTATGAACCTATCTATGAACCTATCTTAGCCATTTTGGATAGCTTGTTTTAGCTTTTCTAGTGTCTTTTTCGACCCTGATTTAGTAAGTCATCATGTTCTGCACATTGGCAACAAGATGTTCTTTCATACTGGGTAACAGTTGGTCATATATAGGATTTTTTGATAATTAATATACTACAAAAGCTAGCTGCTTTCCAATTACATGTATAAACATTAAACCTTCTCGTTCTTGTTAGCCGCCTTTGGCACCTGCCTGCAACTTTGTGAAGATCAGAGAAATTAGTTAGTAGAACTAATGGTTTGTGGTTAGTCTGAAGTTGAAAACTCTGTAGCCCTAATACATATCTGAAGAATGTCTCACATATGCCACACACTTGCCAGGCACTCCATTTTGAACTTTGAATATCTCTGTTCAGCACTGGTCAGAATTCTGGAGCAAAGGCAACAGAATTTAACACTTGCTGGACCATCTGAAGCAATCCAACCCCTAAGAAAAGCTGTTAGTATCAACACAACTCCGAATTCATGATTTATTGTCATCACAGTGTGCTAACACTTGAGCTATTGTTAACATTTCCTTTACTTTGCTTAATGCTTGGACTTGTGTCTTACCCCATTTCTAGGGGAGTAGCATAGCTAGGGAGGGGTGAGAGGCCAATGGGGGGCATAGATCTGACTATAATAAACTGATCTCTTAGGATGTAGTGATCTACAGTGAAGTGATTTTTTTTGAGCTGAGAGTGGTGGGGCACTGGTACACAGTACCAGCCCAGGGTGCTGGTTGAATCAGCTACACTTTTGGTCCAGGATACATATTTCTTGAATAGTTCAGTTAAAGGACATAGCACAGTCAAGAGATCTACCACAAATTTGTCCAAGAAGTTAGCCATGATTAGTATTTCTCTTAACTCAGTAACACAAGATAGATTTTGCACCTTGGCTATTGCTCTAATCTTGCTTAAATCTAGCCTGAGTCCACCAGCAATAATGCTTTAATTAAAGCACATGAGCTCAATCTTTCCCAAGTAGCTTTTATCTTAGCTTAACTTTAACTAAGAATTTGTAATAGTTTGGAACTCTGACTTTGACCTCAAATTGTGCTTTTCTTTTATCTGGGCCAGATACCACAGTGTCATCCATAACAAAAACAAAACAATTTAAACCCATTGAGCAAATCAGTCATTTTACCTGGAAAGATTTCATATCCTGAGGTTAAATGGCAGCCTTTTGAAACAGAACCTTCCCACTGAAGTAACAAATGCTTCTTTGTCTAGGGGTATTTACCAGGATCTACTGGAAGCACCTAGAGTGAAGAACACTTTCACATTTACTAGCTATGCTGTTTTGTCTTTCCGTGAGGGTAAAATGAACATTTCTAATACAAAAGCACAATTAAGCCATTTTTGATCGACATGTATCTGTACATTATTTTTTGATTAATAGGAACATTGTGGTACAGCATTCATTGCTTCAGACACACTTTCTACAGTGTCAAGACTTTGTGTTCCTTTTCCTATACTTTAAACAGCGTAAGAAAAATGTCTCCCTACTGGATGTTGTCAGTATATATGAAATACCATTTGATTTTAACTTCATCTTTACTAGCTCACAATTAAGCAGATTAACTTCACCAAATACATCTGCACTGATTTCATTCATAGCGGTATTTAAGTCCATCGTATACCTTACAGCTCATACTTCTCAGCGCATAAACCCAGAACTCAAATGTCTGCCCTTTTCACTCAGACTTTGCTAAAAGTCTGCAAATATACTTGTGTTTGCCTGCAGGGCTGTGAATTTCATTATTTGCTATATGTAGCTTTGGGTAAATTAATTTAACCAGCGGACTTTGAAAATAGGTACAAAGGTCCTTAAAAAATAGGCACGTCCAACCAAACATCTGGACATTTAATTAGCATAACATCTGGCTAATAAATTGCACACTAATTCTCCTCATTTCCAATATGCACATGTTGTACTACTTAGAAACAAATATTTAAGAAAGGAGTGAAAAATGATGGGAAAATATGCATAGATTATGAAAGGGGCAGTGTAAAGCCTATGGAATACAATGAACTGCATAATGAAATTCTACCACACAAGGTCATTTAGTTTTACTTCTTAAAAACAGAGATGTAAGATGTGAGTCTTCTTTCTTTAAGTTATTGGTATAATATAGTGGTTTTCTGTTTACTACAGAGCTTGAAAAATCACGTGTGATGAGGTGGGATTTAGAAAATAATGTGAAGGTTAAATGAAGCCTGAAAATAGGGATATACCTCCAAAACAGGTCCGCCATGTGAAGGGTTAAATCAGGCAAGAGATCTGTACTTTAAGAAACTGCTATAGGTGGCACGTGATGTCATATTAGCACTGGCCCTGTTTCAATCTTCAAACTCACTTGAGTTCCATGAAGACTTCAGACAAAGTAGTGACTGGAGCCATAAAAACAAAATGGCAGAAATGCAGTAAATTTATTGAGCTATATAACCCCTGTTGTATGCATATTATGAGGGGTCTAGGACATTTCACTGAATGCACATTTCACTGAAAGTCAAATTAGTGTACACTTTTCACTGAATTCTCAATTCACTGAAAACTCAATTCACTGAAACACATTTCACCGAAAGTTATATATGGCCTTTTCCCCACGGTAGTGTGACCATGGAGTTAGTATATATAGTAAGGGGGGTGTGGGGTGTATAGTCCCACATATTTTAAATATTTTGAACTATATACACGGATACTTGCAATTCCAAATATATTACTCTTTTCCAAACATAATATATACTTAAAATATGGGGGGGCTACACCCCCACATCCCCCATTGTGGGGGCCGGTGCCCACCCTTACTATATATACTAACTCCAGGGTCGCACTACAGTGGGGAAAAGGCCATGTATAACTTTCAGCGAAATGTGTTTCAGTGAATTGAGTTTTCAGTGAACTGTGCTTTCAGTGATTTGGGTTCACTCATTTGAGTTTCAGTGAAATGTCCTAGACCCATTATGAGATATCACACTTTGCATTACCTATTCTTTGCTTAATACTCTTATCATGGATTAATTTCTCCGTAATGTTTGTACAGTTACAGAACAGGTTAAATATCTGTGTAATGACAATAGTTGGGAGGGTCCTTTCCTTTTATAAACTAAGGCAGCTCTGCCCTCTTTCTATTCCTCGATTACTTTTCCTTCCCTTGACGACCTATTATATAGACAGCAGTGTTGCCGGTCTGCCTGAACTGTATTTGTTAACCCATGTGGACTGTTGATCGTTCCTTTATGTAATATCAACCATGATGACGGTTATGCAGTTCTTTGGATAATTATATTCAGCACTGATATAAATATTACATGAGGGGGGTATAATTATATTCAGCACTGATATAAATATTACATGGGGGTATATAAATATTACATATACTGCGGTGGTGGTGCTGCGGTAGCATTGTCGCCTCACAGTTAGACGTTGCCCGTTTGATTCACAGTTAGTGCGTCTTCTGTGTGGCGACATGCGTGAATGGGCGTTCCTTCGTTGAAGGTTGTGCATTAGGCCCAGCAAGCCAACATGTAAAAATCTACTGCCAATCATTAGCAGACCAGAGTTCCACTGTGGCGACCCCTAACCGGGAAAAGCCGAAAGACACAACAAAAAATTGATATAAATATTACATGGGGGGGGGGGTGAACAGAAGATCATCTATTGATAGATGAAGACAGAATAAACATGATTAACTTTCTTGACTGCAGTCACATTTAGCATAATTGGTTAATTTAGTTTTTTGTTTCACCTCCCTTTAGACTACTTTATCAGGAGTCAACCCCCTTTTTATCTGCTAAGGAATATATGGTCAGCTTAAGTTCCTTGCCTCTTTCGTTTGGCATCATTTCACTAACCTGCATGACCAATCATCTAAACTTTTGATTTTATTATATAAAAGGCCTTCCATATTTTGTTACATTTATTCTTCTGATTTAATAATGACTTTTCTGTACGTTATGTGTTACTGGTTTTTACTGTTCACCATATTACACTTCTGCTGGACTGTTTCATCTATGGTTATGAATACAAACGTTCTTTGAACCAGGTTCTATAATCAGTTGTCAATTTATTTAGCTTTTTAATTTATCCTTTGCTGAGCAGGTTAGTCTCACTAGGCTGATAGCCTCTTTTCATGGGATACACCAGGTGGTATTTATACTACTTGGGGGAATGTGGCCAGGGCATCAGAGAACTTCCTGTACTGTTCGTGATAAGTGCTGTGGATCTTTTACATGCACTTGAGCTAACACCAACTTGAGCATGGTTTAACAGTGGTACATTCATGAGCGCAGCAGCTCCTTGTGCTACTTTGTAGCGTCAGCAATCAACCTACCTGTTGGGGGAATCGAGCACGCAGCCTTCTCACCAAAGGCAAGGCTGCTACCTGTTGCACCACGGACAAATGAAAAGTGCAGTACTACATAATTTCTGATGTCTTTCTTTTTTTTAACAGATAGTAATAGCTTTATATGTGTTTACTAGGCTAATGACCACAGGGGCCTTTTTAAGCCTAACCATTAATCCCAAAACTCTGACTGTTCTAGTACCCTTGCTAAGTATAATCAGGGGCTTGGGAGATGAACCATTTGTCCATGAGAGACATAGGTGCCAAACCACAGATGAATTTCCTGTTCCCCATCCAACTGTCCAAGTTTCACTTGAATTGGGATAGGAAGGAACTCTGTTTTACATGGATGGGGAGCCTATTCCATAAGTGGGGTAGTCTCTGGGACACATTCCTATCTCACCAGCAGGTCAGATTTATATCACAGGCAAGGTTTAAGTCTTTAGAGCAGGTAATTCTGGTGCTGTTTGTTTTGTAGATATGCAGGATGTCCATCAGCATGAGTTCTGACAATACCCTGTATGCCAGGCATAGATTACCTCTCAACAGCCTGTAGGGGACAGAGCATGAAGGATAGGGGCTTGAGGCGGTGTGCATAGGGCATTTTACTTCCACCCTGTATTCTTTTAGTGAGGAACCTCTGTGGATGTTCTAATTGTTGGATATGCCTGATTAGGTATATACCAAAGGGGGCATTATGCTCAATGATAGGTCTGATGAATACCTGATTCAATGGGACAATGACATCCTTGGACCTAGATGCCATACCTTTGTTTGTAAGTTGCACAACACAGAATGGTTACCTCACTACTGTAGACACATGATGGTCAAAGGCTAGATTACTGTCTATGTCTGTCTCTAAGTCCATGACTACTGGGTCATCTCTAAGGGCTGTGCTGTCAATATGATGGTTACGAGGGGAGGATGACTTCCTGAAGGATACTATTATGCATTTCTTGGTGTTTAGTTTTAGTCCATGCTCTGACACCAGTTGTTTGTCTGTGTCAGCTCTTCTATGAGAACATTTGTGTCAGTGTGGGATTCAATGACAGCTCCTAATTTGCAATCCTATGAAATGTAGTCAGCCAGAGACCATTGACAGAGAAGTAAATGCCAAAAAGGAACAGTCCAAGGATCGAACCCTGAGGGACTCCATTTGTGACTGGCTTCCTTGTAGAGGTGGACTCCCCCGTTCTAACTTCCTGGGTCCTGTCTGTGAGCCAGCTGGCTATCCACCGGGTGACATATGGATTTGTACCTAACCTCTGAAATTTATCAACAATGCCTGAGTGAAGTATTGTGTCAAATGCCTTGGCCAGGATAAGGTAGGCAGTGTGAATCATTTTGCCCTCATCCATTGCTTTGGTGACCTTCTGAAAGAAATCCACTAGGTTGAGTAGGTATGACCTGCCCTTGATGAAACCAAACTGGATTGGATCCAGTGTCTGGAGGTTTACTATATCATTATTGATTATTTCAAGGATAATTCTACCTTTGTCCTACCGCAATCAGTCCCCATACTACACTTCTTAAATCTCCGTCTAACCGCCACATAATATGTCTAAACGGGATTATGGACTATTACACCATAAGCGGATATTACCATCCTAAAAAATATATATATTCTATTAAAATACTGTTTATTTTTGAAAAATGTTATCAGTCTTTGCTATCTAAATTTTATAAAATGCACTTTTGTATGTATGTTTCTTAGTTCAAACTGTACAAGATCTGCTTGTTGAACATGTTTGTAAATTGTATTTCAACTGTCGTGTTGGAGCTTTTCTCCCAGGGCCTCTGCTGAAACTGGGTTCCTGACCCAGTCTGACTTTCCTGATCAGTAAATAAATAAATAAATTATTTCCATGGCTTTGCATATAATACTAGTGAGATTTATCAGTTTGTAGTTTCCAGGGTCTGTAGATGGCCCATCTCTGTGCATAGGGATGATTGTTGCTTTTCTCTATTCAAGAGGCAAGAAGCCTGTATGGAGGCTACTGTCTGGTCCCACTGATGCAGTATCATGGCCTTAGAGAAAGCATTAAGGACCTGTTCCCTAGTGATAACAGGGGGAGTTAAATTTGATGGTGTTTCTTGAGGGAAGGTTGAAGGGGAGAGAGGGGCAAAGTTGGAGCTGAATTTGTTGGCCAGTAAGTTTGCTATATTCTCTGGCTCAATATAGGTGGCCCCATTTACAATGAGCTCTGCACATAATTGTGTATTGCCTTTGAGGCTAAGGACATAGCTAAAGAATTCCTTGTGGTTGTCCTTGGCCTGGGAGGCCAAATTTACCTCTAATTTGGCTTTGGTAGACTTTATTTTTCTGATGAGTAGTTTGTTTAGTTTGGTGAGAGTGCTTTTACCCTGCTGGTGCTGCACCTCCTAATTTTTGACATGATTTTCTTCTTTCTGGTTTTCAGCATATTGATTTTGTGATTTTGTGATCCCACCAGGGTGTCTTGTTTTTTGAGTTAGTTCTGTACTTCTTCCTGGTGGGTACAGTTGCCACTGTACAGCTATTAGCATGCTTGTTTAGGGTTTATGTGAATAGTTCTACACAGGCAGCAGTGCTCTCAGGGTTTATAGGGGCTTGAACTTTTGCCAGGTCATCATTTAATAGCAGGAAGTTAGCCTTAGAGTAGTTCTTGAATATTCCAGGGTTAGCTGGGAATCCAGCTTTTATTTTTACTTGAAAGGAGACCATTTTGTGGTCTGACCTTAGGAAAGAAGGACATTATACTAGGGGGTGTGCAACACTCTCCCATATTAGTGAGTACCAGATATAGTATGGTTGCACCCTAGTTGGTTTATTGACAGTCTGGTCCATGGAGTTTTTGTTTACAAAGTCCAGGAATCTCTGTGCCTGTACATTTGGTATTGTATAGGATTCCCAGTTAATAGTGGAGTAATTAAAGTCACCCATGAATATGGTTTTGGGTTAGATGGTTAGTGTTTCTAATAAGTTTAAATACTTGGTATGGGTCTTCTGGATTATAGAGGGGGACCTACTACTTGCCAGGAAATGGTATTGGATTTTGCCTATAGTGACTGGAACATGGAGCAGCTCAAATGCATTGTCCTGTTTGACCAGCCTTGGAGTATATTTATCTTTGATGTAAATAGAGACACCTCCACTATTAGTCCCTGTCTGTGTAGTAGCTGGTCTAAATGTGTGGAATGCATTACAACTTGCTCTCCACAGCTTAGCATACTACATTGTCATGTATATCTATTTAATAATGCTGCTGGATTTAAAACATGCAGATCCAACATTTCAACTTTTTTTCAATATAAGATACCAGTGAGGAATTCTAGAATGATCTCTCACTAATCTGAAGAATGAGCTTTAAATGATCGTCTTATGCAATAGAAAGGCATGCATTTGAAACAAACTGCTTTCAGTCACAAACCATGTCCTCTGAACAGCTAATGTAACTATTTATGTCTCCAAGCCACTCCTGAGAAAGACATCTGTGTTTAATGGCCTTTACCCCAGTAAACATAATAAAATAAAAATAATTTCCTTTGACAACAATTGAGCAAACTTCGGTGTACTCAGAGTATGCTTTCTTTCCAGGCTTAGAAATTGCCATAAGACTACTTCAATTATTCCTATACAGTAATTAAATGCATGCACTGCCCTTTGTACCCCAGGAAACAACAGCAATGCATCATTCTCCTAACAATTTCAAACACCACAAGAAGGAAGTTATCTGTATACAATACTCATGTTTGAAGAATCTACCTGGAATTATTGCAGACGTGTTCTCACTATGATGATTGAACAACTAATCATTGAGACAGTTTCTAAATCATGTCTGTATTACCATCATAACATTTCCTTCAGTTATGCACTAATAAAACCACACCATTCTGTGCCATCAGTTAGTATGCCACAAAATGAAAGATTTGGACACTATCTTTGTATGGAAGTGTTATTCCCATAAAGGTTAAATAAACATGTTTTCCTTTTATGAAAAAGCTAGACAGTTTATTTGCAACAATAACTACTGCTACATTTAAGCAATAATCTATGATTGGCTGTGGATACCACAAGATTTAATTATTTTTGGTGTGATTTAAATGCAAAGGTGAAGTCCAAGTGATCAAACAAAGCCAACTGTGGATAAACCCCATGATATTCACTCACAGAAATGGATTATTGGTATCATATAATGACATTATTTAAGAAAGAAATTGTTTACCTTTCTTAAATAATTTCATTGTGCAGAGGCACTTTAGTGTTCCACCACGTTCAATACTCCATAGTAACGTACTATGCAGACGTAAGACACGTACACCTGCATGCTGATATAGTACATTAGTGAAGTGCAATAGGGTAGATGAGAGGAGAGTATCTTCATTTTCACTTTGTTTTTTTAAGAAAATGCAGAAGTGTGTGTGTATATGTGTGTGTGTGTGTGTGTGTGTGTGTGTATATATATATATGTGTGTGTGTGTGTGTGTGTGTGCCCATGTGTGTGTATGTGAGTGTGTCTGTGTGCATGCATGTGTGTGTGTGTGTGTGTGTGTGTGTGTGTGTGTGTGTGTGTGTGTGTGTGTGTGTGTGTGTGTGTGCCCATGTGTGTGTATGTGTGTGTCTGTGTGCATGCATGTGTGTGCGCGCGCATGTGTGTGTGTGTGTGTGTGTGTGTGTGTGTGCCCATGTGTGTGTATGTGAGTGTGTCTGTGTGCATGCATGTGTGTGCGCGCGTGTGTGTGTGTGTGTGTGTGTGTGTGTGTGTGTGTGTGTATAGAAAAACAAAAACATTTTACAGGTATTGTAGTAAAAATATGAAGAAAACAAGTCGTGTTCTGTGAAACCGTGGATAGGTTTATAGCCGATTACTAGGCTAAAGGCACAAGAGCCTTTACAAGTTTAGTCAGTGATACCCAGGATATCTTAATTCCCCAGATATAGGATGGGGTAGTATCAGGGTAGTGCTTCTTTGGGTGTTGGAGCCCTGAGTCATTTTACAAACTGCCTCTGTCCATAAGGGGCATGGGCAATACCCCAGGAGTGAATTTGTGGTTCCCCATCCATTTATCCAAATTCTCTTTGAAGAGAGAGAGGGAGGGGCTTTGTTTTATGAAGCTGGGAAGTTTATTCTGCAGATGAGGCAGCCTTTGGAAAATAAAGACTGGTTTTGCTTTACAGGCAAATGCTAAGTTATTTGTCTCCAACCTATTACAAACATAGCCGGCAACCAGAGGTCAGAATCAAGCCCTGTACCTGTCATCTGTGAGGAAAAGAGATTCACCATTATGCCAAATCCCGTAATAGTTGAAATAAATGTCAGCAGTATGATTGATTACCCTGCTGGTAACTATGCCTCTTAACTGTGCACAATTTTGCAGAGCACTCCAGATTTTTCTCCTATACTGCACCATCCTCTTAAAATAGCTTTTGGATGGCATTATGGAGCATATTCCAATAGAAATCTGTCCATTTAAGACTTCAGCAGCTAGACTTCTTTCTATTGAGATGTGCTTGATTTACAATGGTCACACTAACTGAATTGGTCAATCAGTGTATACTCTTTATTGTACAATTTCCAATAAGTTACATAGCGGAAATGGCTAAGGTCTGCTTATTGTTTACCAGTACAGGTAGTAAGTTTTTATTATTTCTGGTGTATTACATTGTGAAATGGTCACTGAGGATTTTGTCACTTAACTAGTAAATGTCCTTTAACAGAAGACTAATTGACTATATTAGAAATAAACTGCCGATGGCACAGTCACTGCTGACTATAGGGAAACTGCAACTTCACAGATCATTACAGAGACATCAGCTATGTATTGTTCGCTGATGTGTTGAGTATGGAAAGGCAAACAAGGTAAATTACAACACATCACAACAATGTATTGAACTTGTGACTGATATATCTCTGTCAGAATATAGAGAAACAAGTTTTTTATACCCTGTTGACAGATGCTGAACTGAAACTCAGCAATTTAAAAAAGCAACTCAACTAGAGAGGCTTATGCAATGTATGACTAACAGAAAAAACAAACTATACTAAAGTATGACACATGAATGAACAATAGGGTAGATGAGAGGAGAGTATCTTCATTTTCACTTAGTTTTTTAAGAGAATGCGTGCGTGTGTGCGTGTGTGCATGCGTGTGTGTGTGTGTGCGTGTGTGTGTGTGTGCGTGTGTGTGTGTGTGTGTGTGTGTGTGTGTGTGTGTGTGTGTGTGTGTGTGTGTGTGTGTGCACATTGAGATGTCTGCCTTACATCCTGTAGGACAACACTACAAATTGCGTAACACCAGTTTTATGATCACAGAGAGCTGGGACAAATCAGTACTGTATTATGTTAGTGTTAAAGAAAGGAGATTAGTTTTAGTTCAGAAGACCAGGTTGCACTCCAGCAACTACATTTCTCTGGGTGTTATGAAATCAGTACAGATACCACATTGGAAAAGCTTTAAATAATTTCACCAGAGTTATAAAAATCAGTCAGGTAGTACAAAGGAAAAGCTTTATATCATTGTTGTCTTTCAATCTTTTTCATATAAAAAGGTAAAAATCAGTATTAATTTTCATGCAGCAGTATGTCTCAGGTGAATAATTTACTATGCTGCTCAACGCAGTAACTCAAGTCTTTATTTTTAAGAAAATACTCTCTGTCACATTGTGAAGAAACTTTACCAGACATAAGCATTCCTGTGTATAACACTTAACCAACAAAATGAGGCTGTCTTACACAAGCCTGCTTGATTCCACAGCCATCCCTGCCTTCCATAATCTGACCCAGCATCATTTCCTAACCTTCAGTCAAGAATGATGTTTTTCCACCCCAAAAGGGGATGTATTCATACCTCTCAACTTGGAAACATCAAAAATCTGGACAAAGGACCATGAAAATTAGGTACAACTGGCCAAAAATCCCAGCGTTGATTAACATAACATTTGCATACATGAGTATGTGACCCCACCCACCTCAATGGAATTGTGGGATATCAACATTCATATGCAAATTGAAGAACAGACAAAATATTAAACACAAAATATAACCGGAGGTGGAAGGCTTGCGCCCTGCAAAAAGAAGTTTAAATGAGAATAGCAATTTTCAAAATTTGCTCTTCTACTGTGTTCTTATTTGGTCTTTTTTTTCAGCTTGTTGGCACTAGACATTTTGAGTGTAGAACAGGGAGCCATTAAATATTGGTTCCTAAGTGAATCAATGTGAACTTCCCTGTTTTATAATCAGATATCAGTCTGTATAAATGGTGCTCCAGCTTGTAACAACCAAGTACATATACTGATAAGCTGCTGCTTTTCTCCTGCAGAAACAGAACAGCAGACAAAATGCAGCCAGCCTTCATAACATATTTTTACTTGTTGTGGTTAAGCCTAGTAACTGTGATGTCATAAGCTATCAATAAAATCAGTAACTATACATGCTACAATTTTTTTTGGTCTTCCTAACGTCCATTCAAATTACTTACCTTCAATCAGCAGGCTGTCTGTCACTCAAGACAGTGCAGAATATTCATATCAGTGACTATATGAAATAATGAATAAGGAACATCAACATCATAACAGGAAACCATAAGTCTGTGCCATTCAGTTTCAACAGTATTAACTTAACAAACTGATTTTCTCCCAACAATCTATAAAATCTCCTTGGCTCGTGACTGGAGAGCTATGTCAGTCAGAGCTTTATTTAACATTTATTTACCGGGAAAGTCCAACTTGGAACAAAGCCAATTTTCAGCAGAGGCCTGGGAAAAAAAACATTCCAGATGTATGTCTTTATAATGTCTGAGGAAACCCACATAAACACAGGAAGGACATGCGGACTCCACACAGAAGGTATCCCCCCGCTGAGAATGAAACCAGAGAACCTCTTGCTGTGAGGTGACAATGCTACCACTGCACTACTGCACTGCCCTTCACTCTAGAGTAGAGATTGCCAGAAATAAAATCCTTGCAACAGGATGAAGTTAGATTGCATATCATAGTCTTGAACCTGTTTACCTAAGAGTTTAATACACTCTTCGCACACTCTAGGCAGGCTACAAACTGGGTAGCATAAAGACAACACACAACAATGGATCCACTCTGCTGAAAAATATATTTCATAGTGAACAGTTGGGATGACATGACTAGATACTTAAAAAAGAACAGGAATGCCTGTCTTAACCTTTAAAACCTGCACATTAAATGAACATAGCTAGTGCTTATATGGGGCCATCAGGACAGGTTTCACGAATGGTGAATGATTTGTAGTGTTTGGTCATTTGGGGGGCTGGTGGGGGCACCGAGTGGAAACAAAAATATTTCCTTATCTAATGGGTCCCTTTCATCTTAAATCTGCTATATGTGATTTACTAGAGCTTGCTTACTTATTCATTTGAGGAAAACCTACCCCCAGATTTACTAAAGTTCCGTGCAGGACTAACTTATTCCTGCATGGAAGCGACCATTTAGGAGCAGGACGGCAGTGCGCCATGCATATTAATAAGGTGCACTGCCTGAGCTCGTAGGCTTACATGGAGTGTGTAAGACTGCAGGGGGCATGTCTGAGAGCAGAGCTCTCAGAATAGTCATGTCCCTGCAATGTAGAACAGTAGAAAGGGGTATGCAATGAGCGAGACTGCTCACTGGTGTTCGCATATCCCCACCAACAGTCCCCCTTGTGTATAACAGCAACAGAATGTAGTAATAAAATGAAGAAATACTATTTTTTTTTTTAAATACGATTGAAACTAACTGTAGGTGCGCAGGTGTGCCCATCACATAGCTACAGTTAAAGCAGCTTAAAAGGCTGAAGAGGATAACAGGGAAGATATAGATAAATAAAGCAGCACAGCAATAGTGTAGTGGGCAGAGCATTCGACTAAAGAACAGGCATTCCCAGTATGAGTCCCACTGCACATTCTATTTTACATGGCAAAGTACATTATGACCAACATTTTTGTTGCATAACCCACTAAATAACATATATTTATGAACTGGAGTACTGCAGTAAATGCACATGTGGGGTGTCAGTATCATAATGAATAAGGCACTAGTAAGCAGGTCTAAGCACAAATAAGCAGCAGTAAGCATAATTTAGCACTAGTTAGTGGGTGTAAGCCCATTTGTGCAGTGGTAAGCAATGCCTACACTGGCTAAGCAATTCTAAAGCTAACTCTCTGAGACCAAATGTAACGGCAGGTTAGTAGTGCTTACCATCGTGCAAATCCGCTTACAACTGCTCAAAAGTGCCTTAATCACTCTGTATCCAACGGCCCTTGTTCTGCCCATCAACAAAATAAACAGCCATACAGGTCTTGATACACCATAGTCCCAGTAGCTATACACCAAGCCATAACAGAAGTATAGAAGAATGAGGTAGTAGTATAACCAAACTGAACCTGTGAAAGGCATCAGTATACAGTCATATGTGCCATAACCCACTACATAACATAAATATGTGAACTGGAGTACAGCAGTAAGCCCAGATGTGTGGTGTAATTGTAATAGAGCGTCGAAGTTCCCAATAAAAAACAAGGACCCCACAGAGTGTACATACACATCAATCAGGGATACCAGGCCTACATATAAGGTGTAATGAATAATAACACGATGCCAAAAGGGCATTATAATGAAGGTTTAATGTAAGCAATGCTAAGCATTGCACAGGCCAGCATAGGAGGTGTGAGCAATGTGTAGAACAGCTACCTTTTTGTGCCCAGTAGTATACCCCTTTAAACAACGCCAACCTTAGATAAGCAGGTTTGCCCATAGCTTAGCTCTTTCAAAACTGGCCAATCACAGAAAAGTGCAGGAAATCGACCCTACTTAAACCCAAGAGGTGAAAATGCATCTCATAACTGGTTGTAGCTTCCTCTTGGAGGCACTATAGCACTGAGGGGAGAAGGAATGCACTTCAAGATGCAGCACTGGTGCATCCAGGAGTCCAACATCATGGCAGGACTCCTAGTTAAAGACCATGCACAGAGACTGCTGCAGGGCCGGTACCAGGGCTCCCAATATAAGGTGGAGACCTGGGACCATCTCACCCATGATCTCACCAGTGCCACTGGCATACCCCAAACTGGTGAGCAGATTAGGCACCACTATGCTGACCTGGAGTGGCGGAAGGGGGACCTCTTGGAGGAGTGGCTCCAAGAGGCTAGAGCATCAGGGGATGTACCAGACGTGTGTAAGTATCACCCCAGTATGTGTGTAATACGTGCCAGCTCAGGTATATCATGGATAGGTATGGCTAAATATTCCTCTTATGTTCCCCACAGCTGCAACTGAGTGGACCGCAAACCAGGAGGCCCACATCTGCCGCATGGCGCTGTTGCGATGCGAGGCAGGTCAGTAATACTCATGCTTTTACTGTCATAGGAAATAAAAATAAAAGTAGTAGTAAATTAATTGCTAGTATAAAACCTGTATTGTTCAAGGCAAGTACTGCATACACTAGAGAATATGGCAGGAAGAGTCTCATATTGTTTCTATGGCAATAAAAGTATAATATCCTGACAAAACAAGCTTAACTGCTGGACTGTATGTTTATATTCTGGTATCATATGGTAATGTAGATTTGCAATCATGTAATAGTACTGTAGTATTAAGCACTGTTACCCACACCATGCACCATAAATTGAATGTGTAGGAATGCCTGTATATGAGAGGTATAATCCCCAGAGGCCATTTAGTACAACTGAGAGACACATAAACAGTAAACAGGGAACATACAAACAACAAAAGCTGAATAGCACATGTAACTAAGATGTGAACTGTTTTTGTTTTAGCACACACAGCCAAGGTTCAAATCCTGCCAGTGGTAGTAGTCTGCATACAGAATCATACCCCAGAACTGTACAGATATGTCCAGAATGTCTATTAAAGTGGCCCATATCTATTGCCTATCAACCTGTCCCCCTGGGAAATCAGTGGGATGATCCCACACATAAAGGCAGCAAACAAGAAATACAACTAATTGACACACATCTATGACAACAAACCTGGCACACTAGCAACTACCCAATACCTTATATGACTAAGAAGCCATGTATGTCCCATTTACACCCCAACTTGTTAAGCTGTGGTCAGAGTGTGTACAGTAACAGAGTGAGATGTATGTGCATAATAATAATGTGGGACCTGGTACTGTGAGTGGGAATATTCAGGTAGTGCTAATAAATATTCCTCCCACAGGTCTGTCAGATACCAACACTGTGCCCAGAAATACAAGAATGATATGCAGTCACTCTGAATAATGAGGTATTACACATCACTTTCACCCACACTGTCCTACAACATATAACTGTCTAGGAAATCTGTATAAGAGTGTTGTTATACAAGGTCAGAATGCATAAGCACAGGGGCGAGGCCAGAATGTCCAGTATATGTGCCTATATCTGCTGCCTGTCTCCCTATCCCCCTGGTAAGTCTGTGGGATGATCCCAGATGTGTAACCAGCAAACAGGGAATACAAGTGATTGCCAACCATCATGAGAACGCACCTGTCACTTTAGCAACCCCCGAAACTGCTAGGAGAGTAATATTTCAAGTATGTTCTATCTACACTCCCATGTTGTCAAGCTGTGACCAGAGTGTGTACAGTAACAGAGTGAGATGTATATGCATAATACTAATGTGTAATTTGGAACCTTGTGTGGCAACAGTCAGGTAGTGCTAACAAACATTGCTCCCACAGGTACACTGGATATGAACACTGTGCTGAGAAATACAGACCAATATAACCTGTACTGGTACCATCCACCCTGGTATTGTAGGGGATTGTGAGTGTTGCAGTTTCTCTGCACAATAAAGTATCACTGGTCACTGTCACCCACACTGTGTTACATAATACAACTGTGTAGGAAAGCATGTATATGTGTGTGTCAGGTCACTAAAGGTGGAAGAGGGCAATATTCTAGATATGTCCAGGCACACCAGCATGTGGTCAACACATAGCCAGAGTCTGTGCAGAAAGAGTTGGATAGCATAGTGCAAAACAACAAGCCAGAATCCGGGCATATGTGTACAAACAGTTAGTCAGTGTTGACAAACATTCCCTCCATAGGTATACCAGGTAAGAGGTGCGTACTGCAGGTAAAACCGGTTTATGTGTAATGATGTTGACAGCCATATCAGTGTCCAATATAAGTCTATAGGGTAGTGTAGTAAGACTTGCAAGGTACAGATAACAGCACTGACTAGGAAAGTAATGTGGAGTACAGAAATATACTACTTGTTTATTGACATCTTTCTCTCCCCTCCACCTTATCTCCAACAATAATCAACATACCACCCCAACTGGTATGTACTGACTCTGATAATGTCCAATTGTTTGATAAATATTTTAATGGTTCCCATGCATGTGCCATACTGAATTATTCCAACATTGTTGGCATGGTGCCATCAACGTACCTGCATGCTGTTTTTATTACCACTGTGGTCCCATATATGCATGTGTTTTGTTTGCTATGCAACTGTTCCATATATGGTGTCTGGGTTAATGGGGATATCTATGCATGCTGTTATACCTAACCCTGGAATGTGTTGACTATTACTAACCCATATATGATGTTGAAATCAAAACACAATAGCATGCTTGGGAAGGCTGTTCCCAGCGGACCCACCTGTCCCATCTCAGTTGGCCGAGGCACCAGGCAGTAGCATGTCTGGGGACCAACCCTGGACCTCCCTGTCCATTGGTCCTGCACCACCTTTGGGTGGAACTGCCTCAGGGAATGGGGCTTACCCCCCCCAGGAGTGGACATAGACAGGCACCTGTCACCCATTGCCAGGTCAGGGTCGTGGTGTGTTGAGCGATCATCGAGCAGTTCGGTGATCTTCTACACCAGCTCGAGGGCCGCGTGTCATGATTAGAGAGTCAGCCTGGCTCTGTGGCTCAGCCCCCAGTGCAGCCACCTTCGGGGCTGTGAAGGTGGAGTAGTGATTGCCCATGGGTGGGGACCTCAGTCACACTGTTACCACTAGAGGGCTTGTGGGCTTCCGATATCCCAACACCCCAACCCATCAAGGTGTTTACCCCCCACATGTGTCATATACAGCCCCTGTATGCATCTTGTGTGTCTTGTCTGTTAACCTATCCAACCTACCTCCCTAAATATACCTACTACCCCTCCCCAACATCCCACTCTCACCTGAAACAAAAAGAAAAAGGGCAATCTGTTCCCACAAAAAATCACACTGCCATACATAGCTGTCCATTTCGCACACATGTCCACTGGACACATGTAATCCAGTCTAATTGGCATCACAACTTATTATTATTGCCCGCACCCCTCTCCCAGGGGTTTGAGTGTCCAAATCTACCTCCAAATTCAGTGTATATGCACAGCTGTTTCTGTAGAAGAAATGGGCAGCTATGGACCTTCCCTACACCCTTCCTGCACATCCCTAGCTATTTTCACTATTGTCTTTACCTCTTTGTGCCCCTTTTTTCACCATTTTCCTATCAACCCCTTTTTCTTTTCTTTTAAAAAAATTAGCACAGGGGTATGTGGGAGTAAGCACTTTTAAGCAGTAGTAAGCGAGTTTAAGCCTGTTTGCGCAGGAGTAAGCAATGCCTACACTGGTTAAGCAATTTAGAAGCTAACTGAGTATAAGAAACTGTAACCAGAAGTTAGCAGTGCTTACCTCCGCGCAAACACTCGCAAACCCGCTTACAACAGCCTTAATCATTCTGTATCCGTTCTGTACAGCAACAAAATAAACAGCCTCAGCAAGGCTCAAACCCAGGACCCTGCACACCATAGACAGTGATTTACCACTAAGCCATGCCAGTTATATATAAATTTGATGTTTTCAGAAACATATCATCCAGCCCAGTCATGCAACAGTACAGAGAATGTATGCCAACATTTAGAGGTATGCGTGTGTGCAAATATATTAATATCTAAACAGATACAACATATATATATATATATATATATATATATATATATATATATATATATATACATACACATATATATTTAGAAATATATACATATATATAAATATATATGAACATACATACATGCAAATGCCTACATCTACACATATATATGTCTACACCTATATGTCTACATATACACAGCAAATTACATATATGTACGCAGATATATATCTATGTAGGTATATACGGACATAGTTTTTTATATATATATATATATATATATATATATATATATATATATATATATATATATATATATATAAGTATATATGGCCATACATCTGTAGATAGCAATGGTAGATTAAATGAAACATATATGTCCACATGCACCAATAATGTGGTTGAGAGGCCTCAAACAATATACGTCTTGTACGAATTGGTATACCCCCCACAGCCAAACACGTCCACTCTGCAATAGACTACCAAGTGTTGCAGATCCCATAAGCAGGACCTGACACGACATGGGCACAAGATACTAACAGTACTACAGCCCACCTGTATGATGTTAGGCTGGTATTGATAACATATCATGCAGTACAGTCTGGCTCCCATGGGAAATGTAAAATGTGAAAGCTATCAACATCCCCAGGATACATATACACAGACACATATATGCAGATACAGATATATATATATATATATATATATATATATATATATATATATATATATATATATATATATATATATATATATATATATATATATATATATATATATGTATATAAATATACATGAGACTACACATCCACACGCAGAGATGTGTACAGTAAGATACTTATGTAGTAGGCACATACAATATGGTACAGCCACTATGCCTACAGTTAACACCCTGACACTAGATGAGCCACACATACAAATGATATTAGTTTCCTGCAACATATACCCACAGAGAGGTGATATGATAAACACCACACACAGGTTTGCAGAAATGGAGTACCTTTACATATGTACTATTACAGATTTAAATGCCATGTCATATAGCTCTTCAGACACTGACATCCTTATCAACAGAGTAATGCAACTGTGAAACAGTTATACTAATACTTGCAAGAGATGCAGCTATTTAGCCAAACTGGAGGCTGAGCTCTCTCAACTCAGGACTGGCAAGACCAGACAGGAGGAGGAGGAGACACCACAAACACCACACACACCACAAAACCAGCTCACCATATAATAACCCACTCCACCAAACAACACAACACATAAAGACATACTGACATACCTAAAACAAAAGTGAGTAAAAGCAGACTCCAAACAGCAGCTACCTCCAACACTCACACCCAAACAACTGCTACCTCAAGCAAACAAAGCAAACACATAAAGTACACAAAGCAGTGCAAAGCCAACACAACACCAAACATACTAATGATACAACTCCAAACATACTGACACCACACACACACTCACACAGGAGAGGGTCACGCCCCACCCAGGCTGCCGACAAAGGAGAGCCCACAGCCAACTGCCTACAACACAAGCACACCTTTACAAACAAGCAAAAGCACATCCCACACTGGTACATGCATGAAAAGGGTCCTCTCCCTGGACTACATGAAAAGAGACTCCAGAGACATTGAGCTCCTGAAGACAGTGCATACAGGAGCTGTAATGATCCTGGTGGCCTCCCAATGATGCTGAGCCTTCACCAAGAATGATGCCAAGATGATGAGACAACAATATATTGGTGTCATTCAATTGGCTTAATGTCTGGTGTCATTCAGTGTCTGCCAAAGAGGCTGCCTCTGTCTGCCTGCTCCACGATGACCCCTTTGATAAGCCACGCAAGGTAACAGCTTCACCCAGCCCCCACCTGTTTCGAGGCTGGCTTAATTCTCATTCCTAACCTACCCTTTTTAAAAATTAAATAAGGCCAAAACCTACCACCCTAGAAAACAAAAACGGAAGAAACTGAAAAAAATGCTGCTCAATGCCAGAAGTCTGCATCTTCAAATGCACGCACGTTCAAGGCCCTTCTCAGTATGGAGAACATCGATGTCTGTGCTGTAACTGAAACCTGGTTCAAGGCGTTGAGAGCACCCGGCACTATTAGGTTTTTACCATATCATGCGCTATGGGAATACCTCCCATCATGCCACATGGGCCCCCATAATAGGGTATTAATTAAAACACCCCAGGGCATCCAGCAATGCAAGGACCAACAAACCATCCACCATCCAACAATGCACGCTACAAAAAACCACCCCAACTCAATCTCACATGCAGGCAAAGGTCTCTCAAAAATCAGCTACCCCCAGGCCAATTCCTCTTCTACTGACAATATAAATGTATTCCAAACACCATCATATTGGGTATAAATATCTCCTTACACCAGACTTCATATAGACTTTACATTACTCAAGCCCTAACTTTCTAGCCCAACAAGCCCTTAAGTTCATAACCCAACAATTCCTGGAGTTCATAAATTGTACGAGAATGGAGGAGTAAATCACCTCATTGTGTGAGATCTCAAAATATACTAGATCTCATTGTCACAAACATGTAGACACCCAAACATGACAATAATCGAAAAATATCCACATCTGGTGATCATGGATCATCCCAAACTTCAAAAGAACAATCCCACCCCCGCCAAGAACAAATCTACAAAAAAGTGAAGAACTAGAAAGCTTCTAGCCTGAGCCAGTGGAAACCACCGCTAGCTATCCTCAAGTCCTGCTGCCACTAAAGGACAACCCGGAAACCCATGACCTAAGCCCCCAAGCCCTAACAAAAGACTTTACATGGAAAGGGTAAACCACCAATAAAGACCAAATCCATGAAGAACATTACCAAAAAATAAAAGACTAAATCCACAAAACATAAAATCCAAAACATGAAAAATCCAGAGACACCTGATCATTATTAGTAAAAAAAGAAAGCTAAAATAAATTAGGATTATAATAAAAAAAAAAGAGATATGCTCAAATCATGCCAAACCAAAACAAAAATAACATAAATACAGACTTTGCAGGCCAATTTTGACACCCTGGCAGCCATGTCATAGAAGGACAAAAAAAACTGAATAAACAAGAGCCAGTGGAACCCATCCCAGACATCTCAGATAGAGATGTGACTCCCTCCCCTAAACTACAGAGAAGACACAACCCTGTGAGTGTACCCTCCCCCTACAGCTAAATGAGAGACAACAAGCTACTCCAAAAGCCCCCTAACAACCATCTAAATATAAAAGCCAAAAGCCCAGCACACCAGCTGTGCCCAAATGCTGCATGCTACCACTCCATCTAACCTAAAATTACAACATCAATGGGACCGATAATGAGGATGCCCAAAGAACACAGACAGGTTAATGATGAGGAATTAAACAACTGTGGTCCCACTTAGTTTAGGCTCAGCCTTCACTGTGCAGGATACTAGTCTTCAAAGAGCTGGGTGACGGGGTAATGCATTACCCTGCTTGCGGAGGGGATTTCCTTACAAAAACAACTGGATAGGCCCCTTGAAGCTTAAGGCTTTAGGCATGAAAGGCAGCCATGAAGAGGATCATGTTTGCACTGCAACCTCAAAGTCAAAACATGTGGGTAGAACTTGCTGACCTTTGGAACCCACAAGTACACCAAACATCATGAGACGTAGACTGGGATCCACCTTAAGGGTGTCACCCAGTCACCAAGTTTTCAGATGAAAAAAGGCACCCCACATTTAGAAGACCTTACCACAGGGGTACAGGCTTTTCATAGGACAACTTAGTGGCAAGTTTGTAGAAAAACTAAACCAGCACAAGTGGTGTCCGTGTGGCATCGGATATCCTTAAACTTCTTAAGGACAGAACCAGAAGGGTTAGACAACCATTGGGACTCCTCAGACTCCATTTGAACACAAGTCGTGTCCAACAGGGCTCTCGATAGTGGAATAATACAGTAGTCTGGAAAGGTCCTCAACTGTTGCTGCCCAGGCCAAACCCTTCAAATCGTACAATAGTAAAGACAGACTGGGCCACAGGATACCATACAATCAACAGTAAGTGGTGCAGGTGTATAGTCCAGCAGCCTCTATCTACACTCTGTACACAATCACTAGGTGGTAAAGACTTCAGTTGACCAAACGGGATATAACTGTTACATAACACGGCATAACTGACACCATCACAGGCAGACTGGCAAACAGAAAGCCTGTATGGTAGGAGGCAGTAGGCCTGCAGTAACCCACTTTATGTATGTAATGTCAAGATAAGTGACATGTATGGTACTGTACATCCAGATACCTTAAGGCAGCTCACTCCTGATACCCCCACATTTTGTAACAGCCTAGGTTATGTATGGTGCACCCCTCAGACTCAATAATACAGGGCCATATACCACTGTTACATACACTGACCTCTGGAGTGCATATGAGCACACGTATTGTGTAGGTGAAGCCCACACATATATGGCCCCAGCACCACCATATGTGTGTGGGATACAACAGCAGTGGACTGCTGGCAGGCATGGCAGCGTGGTATACGTATATGTGCATATGTATCCCTGTGTGTATATGTGTAGACATATACTGCTCTGTATATATATATATATATATATGGTGTGTATATGCATATCTATGTACATATACACACCCATCTATATATGTTAATATATACATGTGTAATTATATAGATATCTGGATAATCATATGTACATATATATTCACCATAAGTCCTGAACATGGGGTGTAGCCCTACCACAGCCCCAATAGTCCCACCTTCATAGTGCAAGGGATGTCAGGCATGTATATCAGGTATATTAGCAGACTATTGCTACTGTAATAGGGATTGTTTTCAAAGACATGGTATGTGTGTGTGTGTGTGTGTGTGTGTGTGTGTGTGTGTGTGTGTGGGAGGTCACATCAGCTTTTCACATATGTGCCATTGGCTACTGACAGACATCCAAAGGACATCATAGTACAATACCGCTGCAAAGAAGTAATGCTTCTGTGGACTACAGCAGAGACATTAGCCAATAGATTTGGACATCCTGACACACTCTGTACAGTCCAGAGCTATACACAGACCCCCTTACTGCAGAACATGCGGACCAAGCCTGACAATATGGATGTTAACAGACATGTAGATGGGTATAGCACATAATGACTGGTATATATTCGCCCCCATAGGTTATGTATTCACACACCCCTGTCTGTCCTGACACATAATAACTGCTGATACAGAGGTGCCATGGACACATATTGCCCACTAGATATTGACATACATCTGTACAGCATCCCACCCCTCTGTCTGACATACATGACTGTTAAAGGAGGCCCGGCAGCAGTACATCTGGCAAGTATCTGGACATGACACCTCACTGGGTAGGTACAATAAACTGCTAGGCATGTAACAAAGCACTGTGCAGGATACAGGCAGACTGGCTCAACACTGGCCTACATCTCCTATGGGGGAATGCACATATACCTGCATATATAGCAGGCTCTACAGGCATGTCACAACCAAGGGTAAGATACACCTGTGTGAAAGTGCATAACCACAACCAATGTGAACACAGCCACATATGGTAAGTTAGCATAATATTACAGTATATGGACTATCTGTTCAACACCATCCTCATATGTGCCACTCATACACTAACCCTACATATACTGGGCTGCTACGCAGTGTGGTCTGATGCCCATCTGTGGTATGGGACATGTGTGTGTATGGCCCTACTAACATGTAAGCCAATACGGTAACATACAGTGGAGTAGCATGTAACATCAGATAGTATGGGACCTAGGACGATGACATCTACCACATTCTGTACACAGGCCAAGGTACATATTAACAATACACACACTGACATTCACCATAAGTACACAGTCCTCAGTACTGTACAACAACCACAGAATGTCCAGGTTATGTCATTGAATATAGCCCCTACTGTACATAACGTGTAGCAGTCTGATATCTCACTGTCTTGTTATCAGATATGATGACAATAATTATGGTGTACAGCACATATGCACCTCTTAATGCATGACATATGCACAAAGGTTGACTGAGTTGTGGCTGGAAGCACATATACAGGGCCAGTATTGACATGTTGCTGTGATAACCTCATAAATTTACTGTTGTAACAGTGTTTGTTGCAACATAGGTTCATAGGCCCTAAAGCCTATATAAGCCTAGCCATAACAATTCCCTGGATATTTCTTTCCACAATATTTACTTCCCTGGACCCCTGTCTATGAGGTACATATGTCCTATGAGGGATATGAAGTCAGTAACTGTCACGGCTCTCACCATCTACAGACTGCAATCCTCATACTACCTTCTGCAGTTCACAGATATATGCTCTGTGGGTAACACATGAAACCAAAGGCACCACACACTGCCCAGTGTGGAGATGACCCTACAGATGGATAGTCCTTATAAACATAGAACTGACATGGCAGGTATTAATACATGTAGGACAGCCATATCTGCACACACCCTGTTAAACCAACATTACTCCAAATGCAGTATAGCAGAACTTACAGTTTATAGTCTGGTCAGGCACATCCCCCTCCTAGTTGGCCTGTTTCCACAGTGTGTGTTGTCAGAGGTAAATCCCCAATCCATCTGAGATGCCATTTGCCAAACAACAGATTGCATTTCTGGTCACAGTGAATGAAAAGGCCCAACACCAACATGATGTTCCTAGATATCGGAGTGTGTTTCCATGCAATTAGCTATGGGAATGTTACCGCAGCTGTTCCACATGCAATCAGCTGATCATGAGTATTACCTAAAACACACATGCTGCTGCCTAAGTAAAGCAGGTGTAGGTCTCCACATCCATACGTGACGGAGTGAGAGAGGCAGCAGAGGCAAAGACAAGTCAGGGAGTGGTGGGAGAGTAAAACTTAAGAATGTTTGTGTCACACACCTACCAGCACAGGGTATCAAACCCCTGATGACTATGTAGTGCTATTACAGTTCGATGCAGTTATTGGATGCACCACGTAAGTTACCTGCTACAGAGCCCTCAGAACATATATGTGATGGTGAGTGACATCTGCAACAGGGATATGGTAGCTATACGGTAGGTGAAGTACATGTGCGTGTCCGTATGAACAGGTGACAGCCTCAACACAGCCACACTCTCACAGGGATGCACACACATTGACACACTTGGCAGGGCCAGGATTACAACTCATCACTAGTGCGATTGCCACAACACATTACTGTGCAGGTATCACATGCACCACATGGGCCATACGGAGGTTATATCGGCAAAGGGTATGGGGAGGTGTCTGACATCAGACAACAGGCTTCAGTATGCCAATGGGGGTTGTAGTGAGTGTGGATGTGATCATGCACATCATACAACACACACACAAACACACAAGTTGCCAGTACTGACATGCATGGGTGCATTTCTGCATGGGTGTGTGGTGGCCGACTGTGCCAGATGGCTATACAAGGCTAGGTGATGGGTATAAATTGGCATCAGGCCACATGACAATGGTCTGAATTGTGGCTCAGGGCTGTAGTTTCTGCATTTGCCCACACAGGTGGGTAATGTTACCGTCATCCAGTCACCTGGGTGACTATTGCGTGTGGCCAATGCTGTGCATTGCTTGCCATGTATGTGCTCCTTAGTCCATGACATGGACGGTGTCTGGGATGTGCACACCTCCCACATGCATGTACAGTGACATATAGAACTGTACCTGGGGTATCTGGCTCATGTTGTGAACACAGATTAGCATCAGATGTGCCAGTCTTGGCCATCTGTGGTGGGAACTGGTAATGGACAGCAGGTTTACCCTGCACCTTCATTGATAGCATGCTAACAGCATTCCCTGGTGTCAGTGGCATCTGTCCATACAGGGCATGCTTTCAGGCATGGTATCTCCTTTGTGGGTCACATGTGACGGTACCACAGGTGTTGCAGGTGTCCAGTGGGAAACATAGGAAAGGTGCACTGTCTGCATGTATGTGCCTATTGGACAGATGGACAAGGTGCCATGCCCTCTGTAGCCTACTGCAATCACTCCATAGTTACTATCAGTGGCCAATATGCAGTGTACTACCCACATATTGGCTGTTGCCTCGGCATGTGTGTGTGTGTGTGTGTGTGTGTGTGTGTGTGTGTGTGTGTGTGTGTGTGTGTGTGTGTGTGTGTATGAGACATGGGTTGAGATCATGCTCTGGGTAATACTGGGGTTGCTAACTGCGATTGCCTGGCCTTGATGTCACATGTACGGGTATGGATTTGCACCCCAACCTCTCGGCTATTTCACATTTGTTATCCCTGTATGGTGGACATTGTGATATTTACTAGGGCCACCTTATAACAAATTTCCAAAACCCACTCCACATTGGGCCCAGGTGTCACACACTCACTTCCACACAGGATACGAGTTACAAACACACACACAGACACACACCTGTCATGTCTAAGAGTAGAACCTCTACCTAACTAACTTATTACACTACAACACTACGCAGCTACAGTACATGTCATGGAGATTACTAGAGCACTCCTTCCCTAACGGTGTATATCACATTGGATGACATCAGCAGGATTGCCAAAGTAGGACATTCGAATTGTAGTGAGCGTGGCTAGGCTAAAATGCATTGTTCTATACACAGACAGTGACACACACAAAGCATTCACAACTGACATGTGTAGGTATAGAACCCCTAACAGAGTTCTATATCACACTACAGCATGATGCTGTTATAGGCCACACCGTGGGGTTGCCTGGAGTGCCCCTTCCCCAAAGGTGTATTTCACAGTGAATGACATCAGCAGGATTGCCAAAGTAGGGCATTTGAATTGTACAGAGTGAGACTAGCCTATAATGTATTGCTCCTTACACAGACATTGAAACACACACAAGCCATCCAGAATTGCCATGGGTGGGAACAGAACACTACCAGAGATCTATATCACACTACAGCAGTACACAGTTACAAGATACGCTACAGAGATTACTAGGCTACAACTTTACAGGAGGTGTATTTCTAGGTGGGTGACATCAGCAGCCTTTCCAAAGTTGAGCATTTGAATTGTTGGGAGTGTGACTACCCTAAAAAGCATTGAGCTCAACACACACACACACACACACACACACACACACACACACACACACACACACACACACACACACACACACACACACACACACTTGCTATGCTGGGATTTGAACTCCTACCTAATTATTTTATCACACAACAGCAGAACGAAGTTATGGGATGTGCCATGGAGATTACCAGGCTACAACTCTCCCAAAGGTGTATTTCACAGTGGATGACCTCAGCAGGCTTGTCATAGTAGGGCTATGGGGAGGGCAGTGTGTGTGCATGGGCCATAACCCATTCATCTAGAGGTTGACACGTCACATGCGGGCATACACAGGGTCATGTTTCACAGGTATGTGTATACAGGTACTAGATGACTACTTCCTTGTACAGTCATGTTGCAGAGCTGGCACGTGCACCACATAGTCTGTAATGCTGCCAGATACTGGTGGCTAGTATCTGCAGTGAGTGACATCTGACCCTGATGTGGTTGGGGCCCTTTGGCTGTGTGCTGGGTGAGACAGGCCTGGATGGCTCCTTGTCACAGTCACCCTCTTCCACACATCTATGTACATCTACCTTTGGTTTATTATAGTGTGTTGTCCGTAGATATATGTCTGTATTCCTATCCACTGTGTGTGCAAGGCATGAGTGGTGCATACTGAGTGTCTGCACTAGCAACTGCAACTGCCA
>NC_056729.1:1649626890-1649771890 GCF_019279795.1 Protopterus annectens
CAGAAAAGGCAACCTTTTAACACAACACAATTTGCAAAAAGTATGTACAGCCAAACATTTAAAACAAAAATCAATCACTTTGTAGTCGCACAAGTATTTTTTCAGAAACTCAAGAAAAAGTCTCTTCTTTGGGCCTAACTCTACAGCTTGACATTAAGTGGCTTGTTTAGCCTTACAGAATGTTCACAGTGATGGATCAAACCATCATTTATGGGGCACATTTCCAAAGCTAGTAATTAAATTATTGTCACATTGTTTTGTCTTCAGCTCATGCACTATTTCACTTCATATGCTATCATCTCATGTATATATTTTTTCAGTATTACCACACTACCTTTCTTAGGAGTGCCTTTATCAGCAGCTTTAAAGAGTGTCCCTATAGCAAAACAAAAAAAGTTGGTCTCAGTTGTGCCCTGTCTTCTTTTACTTACCGTGAGGTCAAGACAGACCCTCAGCCTTTGGACAAAGATTGGGGGGTGTGGTTTTCCTCAGCCTCATAGAAGTTAACTTGCGCCATTGCTATTCCATCCAGTCCACAGCAAGCAGATCATTCACGTTTCTTGTTGTTGCGCGTCGATGTAACAATGTCACATTGACACAATGTCCTTGTTGTTTGGCTGACACAGTATTGCAATTCATGGGTGGGCTTTGACTGCACACAAATCATTTTTTTATTTCTTTAAATTGCCCGATGAGTCTCTGAGTTTGACAGACAGTCAGGCACTGCCTCACGAAACTGATGTCTGGTGATGCATGCTGACTTTGGCCGTAACATAAAGTTGCAAATAAAAATTGAAAAAAATCGGGAATTAAAGGGGCCACTTTGGAATTCATGGAAGCCCATTATATTGCCCTTAAAACTGGAAAATTCCAGGGAATTCGGTACGGTTGAGATTTGTAGAACAGAGTGTGTGTGCTGTTTCTTTAAGAAGTGTTTCAAGGACTGAACTTGCATATATAAATAGCGAACAAGTGCTATACTCAGTGTCATTTTGAGAGTGCAGCCAGAGAGTGAACATGTATGAATGTAACAGCTAGCTTGTTTATAAGTTTATCTAAGTTAAAGTTATCAAGCCTCAATCCTGATGTCTTTGTACATAATAAAAATGCTTGAGCAAAACCCACAAAGTCTCACCTATTGTGTTAGAGACGTCAGAGACTGCTATTCAGAGCAATGAGGTGCAGAGAAAACAGTATAGGCAAACTCAGAGACTGCCATTCAAAGCAATGAGGTGCAGAGAAAACAGTATAGGTAAACTAAGAGAAACAAGCAGAAAAAAGAGCCAGAAAAGCACCAAAAGTAACAGAAAATTGTGCGGCCACTTTATTTTATAAAAAAGATGAAACGGAGCATTACAAGGACACAAACCACATTATTAAGCAAGCAAAAGGGTGCAAACAGTTTATTGATTAAGTGAAGTGCTTAATATTAATTTGTTTGATAAAAGAATTGAGTAAAGCTCGTAAATGGTCAGAAATTGCCTCAGAATTACAAAACGAGTATGTTTAAAGCAAAACAGCATGTTTAAAGTAAAACGGGCACAAGAAAAGTACAACAGGCATGGAAGGAGATTAAACGAGCAAAACAAATATAATATGGGCAAAAAAAGGGCAGAGTAAGCATAAATAAAGCAAGGCAACTGCATGTTTTTGGAGAAAGTGCTGTGTTTGGGATTACCTATGACTTTGTATTGTATTCAGGGCGTAGCTAAAGTTATTCAAAGTATCTCAGAGTGTGTAAAACTGTTTACATTGTGTGCTTATTACTTTACATTTATTGTGAGGAGTCTCTTAGTGTGCAAAGTGCAACTATTTTGTGAAGTACAGTTAAAGTACAGCCATTTCGAAAAATTTCTTGTGCTGGGTGTGTCTGTTCGCAAAGTGCGGCCATTACAGAGTGTGTCTTGCACTGTAGAGAGTTACTTAGTGAAGTACCTCCATTTTGGGGAAGTTTCAGTGTGCTGTGTATTGTTTATTCACAAAATGCAATTGCTTTGAAATGTTCCTTACTCTGAGCTTCTCATGCCGAGTTCATTCACACAGTGCAGTTATTTGAAATGTTTCTTACACTGCTAAGGGATGATTTCTTACAGTATGGTGATTTCAAGAGTGTTACAGTGCCCAAGAGTCTTATTTCACAAAGTTCAGTTATTCAGAGGCTTGTTGTGCTATCGGGCATAGTTACAACTACTGGCATAAATTTCTGGCATATGTATATGTGTGTATGTCAGTGCATATTTGTAAAACTCTTGTGTTAATATGGCAGATGGATTTTGAAAACCCTCACCACTTGTATTTGATCAAAATATTGCAGACAATTGGAGAATATTTGAGCAACAGTATGATAATTTTATACAAGCAGCTTATTCTGACAAAGATGCATGCACCAGGGCATTCATTTTTCTAAACCTAGCTGGTTCAGAGGCCATAGAAAGAGAGCGTTCATTTGTGTTTGCACCAGCAGTATATGAAGGAGAAGGTGAAAACCATCATATTGTTGTAGAGACTGAACCAAAGTAAGACCCTGAGTGTTTGAAGTACAAATTCAGAGAGATGTTTAAACCCCAGACAAATGTTACATTAGAGAGGCACTTGTTTTACATGAGAAATCAGAAACTGGGGGAAACATTTGTAGCTTATATAAATGACCTGAGAAATAAAGCTAAAATGTGTCTATTTGGTGACTTAAAAGATGAGTTGTTAAAAGACAGGCTTGTGTCTGGTATTAATAGTGCTGCAATGAGAAAGATTTTGCTTCGTGACAGTGATTCAATGTTGAGCAAAGCTATAGAGCTTTGTCAAATCCATGAAGTTACAGAAAGGCAAACAAGTATGCTTTTCAGTGATAAGAATATGATTTCAGCAAGCTCTAGAGTAAATGTAGATAGCATGCGACACATGGCAAATAGAAGCATGCCTAAGCACATGGCAGCCACAGCACCTGTTGGTTCACAGGAAAACTACATAGCTTTCCAGCAAGTTCTAAGAATGCAGCATGCTCATTGTCGTCATCAGATTCAGTACAGTACAAGCATGAGTCAGCAAAATCCAAGTCCAACCTTATTGTTAACTGTCATAATTGTGGTGCCAATCATGAGTCTAAAAGAGAGAAATGCTTATTATTTGGTCAGCAATGCCACAAGTGTAGAAAATGGAATAATAATTCAAAAGTTTTGCAAATCAAGTAAACCTCACACAGTTATAAAGAAAGGTCACTCAAGAAAGCAAACTGATCAAGTAGAATTGCAGCAGTCTACTTTCTATGTAGTTGGTGAAATGGTTGATGCAGTGAATTTGTTGACAAGAAATGAAGTGTTTTGTACTGTCCAGATCAATGGAAAAGCCAAAGAGCTCAAAGCAGACACTAGTTCAAAGTGTAATGTCATGTCAGTAGATAATTTGTCTAAAGTGAGAGCTAATGAACAACTCAATGCAGCCAGTTGTGCGAAACTTGTTGCTTATGGAAGTGAAGAAATTCAAACTGAAGGCTCAGTAGTACTTTCATGTTATTTGGCCAAGAACTGTTACAACTTGTTATTCTATGTGGTTCAAAGACCCATGCAGTCATTACTGGGTCTCAGAGACAGTTTGAGAATTAATTTGCTTTCTTTACCAAAGAAGTTCATCAGATAAGCACATATCCTAGTTCCAATTTCACTGAAGCTATTTTCTCAAAGTATGCTGATTATTTCTTTGACAAGTTGGGCAAACTTCCAGTTGTGTATTTTATGAAGTTAGACCCAGAGGTCAGTCCAGTGGTCAGACCAGCAAGAAAAGTTCAGATAGCCATGCAAGATATAGTCATAGCTCAGCTGGATAAAATGGTGAGCAAGGTGTAATTTGTCCATTTACAGAACCAACTGAATGGGTTTCGTCCATGATAGCAGCTCACAAAAAAGGCTCAGATGAAATCAGAATATGTATTGACCCAAGAGATTTGAACAAAATATTGAAGAGACTGCATCATCCAATGCATATAGTCGAAAAGGTCACAGCCCTAATACCGAATGTCACTGTTTTTTCTGTCTTAGATGCAGAGTTAATTTGGCAAGCGATGCTTGATCACAAAAACTCATTACTGATTACTTTCACTACCCCATTTGGCAGATATAGATTCCTAAGGATGCCATTTAGAATAAATTCTGCAAGTGAAGTCTTTCAGCATGCAATGGAGCAATTTTTTTCAGGTTATCCCTGTACCATAGTAGTAGATGATTTATTGGTTGGAGGCAATACTGAAGCAGAGCATGATAGAAAACTTAAGAGAGTTCCAGACAGAGCACGTGAAGTGAACTTGAATCTCAGTCCTCTAAAGTGCAAATTCAAGCTACCAGAAGTTACATATGTAGGTCATTTATTTACTAGTACTGGCTTACAACCAGACCTGTCTAAACAAGCAGCCATTCTCGAGTTGCCAGCACCAGATAATGTTCAAGCTCTACAATGTTTACTTGGTTTGGTCAATTTAGGCAAGTTTATACCAGACTTCAGCTAGTTGACAGCACCTTTGAGAGACCTGATGCACAAAAATGTTGCATGGTCTTGGTTAGACCAGCACCAGAAAGCATTTGATGACCTTAATCGGAAAATTGCCACTCCACCTACATTAAGATGCTATGATGTTAATAAACCAGTAACCTTTTCCTGTGATGCTTCAAAATTTGGTCTTGGCACAGTTATTGTTCAAGAAGGCAGACCAGTAGCCTATGCATCTAGATCTCTTACCCAAACTGAAATGCATATCCTCAAATTGAGAAACAACTTTTGCAATAGTGTTTGCATCTTCCAATTTTCATGATTATATCCATGGTTGAGCTATTCAGATTGAAACTGATCACCAGTTTCTACATGTAATTTTAAAGAAACCTATGCATTAGGGTCTAGTATGATTACAAAGAATGATGCTCAAATTGTAAAAGTGCAACTTAAAAATGGTCTATACAGTAGGCAAACTTTTTTATCTGGCTGATACCTTATCCAGATCGACCAGAAATGCCACAAAATAGCTTCATGAACAACATTTTGACTTTGACATCACGGAAGTGCATAATTTTTCTACCACAAGACTTGATGAGTTGAGAGATCATACAGAGACTAATCCAATTTTGCAAAATCTCAATCACTACATTAATGTTGGATGGCCATCAAAGCAATCTAGCGTACCACCTGAAGTGCAAACTTATTTTCCTTACAGAGATGAGATGTTGATGGAAGACAGCATTATATTCAAAGGTCCTAAAATTGTTCCTGCTTCCTTACAGCATAAATATATCCAGAATTTGCATCATCGTCAACCAGGTTCTATATCTACCAAAAGAATGATGAGGGGACTAGTATTTTGGCCTTCTCTGCCAAAAGACATTGATAAAGTACTTTCACCTTGTTCAGTGTGTAATAGTACTAAACTGCATTTGCAGAAAGAACCACTTCAGCTAAGTGAAGTTTCTGAACTACCTTGTCAACAGTAGCCACTGATATATTCAAGTGGGACAATCAGCATTACTTGGTATTGGTAGACTGTTATGCAAACTGGTTTGGGATTGATTTACTACCTAACCTAACATTCACTGCTGTCATTATTAAGTTGAAACATCATTTCTCAGTCTATGGTAGTCAACACAAAGCCATTTCTGACAATAGTACTCAATTTACTAGTCAGCTGTTTCAGAAATTTCTAAAAGAATGGGACTTTGTACATGTTACTAATAGTCCTGAATATTCACAGTCAAATGGGCTAGCTGAACGTGCAGTGCAGAGTGCAAAGCAATTACTTGAAAAGTCAAAGCGTGACAATACCGATGTCTATTTGAATTTACTTAATCTCAGAAATGTATCCCGTGATGGTATACTTGGCTCACCTGTTCAGAGACTTCCGTCTAGGCAAACCAGAACAACATTAGCTATCAGTTCTAGTTTATTGAGGCCTAAAGCTAAAAACAACCAAGCAATCAGAGCCCAGTTATCTAGAAAGCATTCTTTTCAGAAGTTCTGCTATGATAAATCAAGCAGATTTCTTCATCCATTGAAAGAAGGAGAGGCACTGAGGATACAAACGGTGAAAGGTTTTGACCGGATTGGTCAAGTTACATGTATATGTACTCAGCCGAGATTCTACTTTGTAAAATCTGAGGGTGTGGATACAGGAGAAATCACATACATCTTCTTC
Organism: Protopterus annectens; assembly: GCF_019279795.1. Lineage (NCBI taxonomy): Eukaryota > Metazoa > Chordata > Ceratodontiformes > Protopteridae > Protopterus > Protopterus annectens. The sequence goes on from NC_056729.1 coordinate 1,649,633,057, forward strand.
CTGTATCTGAATTGATATTGCAGCATTGTTTCTGTGACACAGACTCTAGATCTCAGAGCGATCCAGACAATGTTCCTGTTCCAGAATTAGAAGTTATGTACCTACCATAACGTTCCATGTTAGTTGTCTTCTTTCTTGCTGGATGGGTTCGAGCGATCCTCGGCTCCACTCTCGGCTTGCTAAGCCCGAGAGTCACTTTTACCAGCTCGAGGCAGCCCCATATCCCATGATGCAAGACGGTAAATACCCAGATCTCGTTTGGTACCTAGAGGGACAACTGCCTAGCATAAAAACTTTCCACTAAGGAAAGAAGAGCAACTAGCCTAAACCAGATAAATAAAAATAGAACTAACTGGTGCCCAAAAATCTTCCAGAGACAAGGGAGATCAAGGTCTATCCGGGCAAGGACAGGAAGAAGACAACTAACATGGAACGTTATGGTAGGTACATAACTAAATGTTAAGTTGTCAATCTATTCTTGCTGGATGCACCTCTATCCTGGGTAGCTCAATGGAACAGACTCTTGAGAACCGTGGAACCAAAACTGGCCCTACTCCTGGAGGCCAAATCCAATTTGTAATGAGAAACAAATGTATGAGGAGTGGCAAGTGGGCTGCTGCACAAATAGTATCTAAGGGTAGCCTAGCCTGAAAAGCTGTAGAAGTGGCTAGGCCTCTAGTGGAATGTGCCTTTGGTTTTGAGCACAGTTGTTTGCCCCTTAGTTGATAAATGTCAGAAATGGTGTAAGATAGCCATCTAGATAAGGTCACTTTGGAAACAGGGTGGCCTTTCTTATTTTCACCATAAGAAAGAAAAAGCTGATCAGACTTCCTGAATTGCTTTGTTCTGTCCAAATAATATCTGAGTTGTCGGTGAACATCTAGATAATGCAATTTTTGTTCTGATCTGTTGGAATAATTAGGAAAAATACAGGAGATCAATGGATTGGTTTAAATTTGTTTTTGAAGCAACCTTGGGCAAAAGGATGGATTAGTTCTCAAGGATACTCTGTCCTTGTGGAAGACCAAATATAGAGGGCATGAAGTTCTGACACTCTAAACTTTAGTGAACATGAAGCAGCTGGCTCGAAAGGAGGAAGAATTAAGGATGTCAGCACTAGATTTAGGTCCCATTGTGGAGGAAGACTCCTGACAGGAGGTCTCAGGAGAAAAATTCCTTTCAGAAAAGCTTTACAAAGCTTATGGGACATAATGTTGTGATCTGCAATTGCAGCCAACTGAACTTTGACCGTGGAAGATGAAGAACCCGAATGAAAGATTTCCGCTAGAAAATCCAAAACTGCATGAACAGGGGCAGTAAAGGGATCTATGTTTAGAGTAAATCCTTCTAGTAGAGGATTTAAGGGAAGCTACTATGATATCTCTAACGGGATTAGAGATCATAGGAAGCCTGGCTAAGGAAGGAAGTGTTGCAACCAAGCTGTGAGGTTGAGAGAAGGGATGGATCGATGCAGCTGACCCGGTTGGTGTATCAGAAGATCTGGCACTGGGTCCAGATGCCAAGATGACGATGAAGGAACGAAAACCAAATTTGTCGAGGCCAATATGGGGCAATGAGAATCATTTTGGCTCTCAAAACGGTAGCTTTCTGGAGTACCTGTGGTATCAATGGAAAAGGAGGAAAGGCATAAAGAAGTCCCTGGGGCCAATCTTGGGTAAGAGCATCTCTGGGGGGATGGCCTGGAAGTGGGAAGAGAGAGAAGAAGACTGGGCATTTGCTGTTTTGGGGAGTAGCAAAAGATAAAATCTCCTCCACTATAGATTGCTTGAGAGACCACGAGGCATGAGTATAGCTCTGCTCAATCTGTCCGCTAAAATGTTGGTTTTCCCAGGGATATGCATTGCTACCAGAAACCGATGAGAGGAGATCGCCCATTGCCAAAGTCTGAGGGATAGGACTTGGTTCCGCCTGCTTGTTGATGTGGACATGTTGTCCGTGTGAACTGCAATTGTTCCTAAGGGAAGAAAGTTGTTGAGGGCTTGCAACGTTAAAAGCACTGCTCTCATCTCTAGGATCTTTTATGTGCAGGTGGTATTTGAACCATCCTGCCCTGATAATGACCTCCCCACCCGATCAGGAGGCGTCCATAGTGACTGTGGCTACCGGGGCCAGGAAAACAAAGGGTCTGCCCTGATGGACTTGGGGAGAAGAAATCCACCAGGATAGATTTTTTTTGCAAGTTTGTGTCACCAGGATCTGGTGATGCATGGGAAGTTGTTGGTAGGACCATTGTGTGAACAACATCCATTGAAGGAGAAATGGGCCAAAGGAAGAAGAGTAATGGCAGCTGCCATGAGGCCCAATACTTTTAGGACCAGTCTGGCTTGCACCTTTTTGCTGGCAAGGATGATCCTGGTTTTGGATATCTAGAATTCTCTGGCTTGTTAGGTTTGCTGACATCCGAGCAGTGTCTAAATTAAAGTAATAGATTGGCAGGGCAATAAGGAGGATTTTTAACTGAGTGCAGAGATTTAGGGTGTAATCTCTGGCTTGGAGAAGTTGATGCTTGGTGGTGGCTGAGAGGAGCCAGTCAACACCTGGAATCCTTGACATTTCAGATGAGCCGTGACCACTGCCATACATTTGGTGAACACTCTGGGGGCTGTAGTGAGACCAAAGGGCAGGGCTCTGAATTGAAAATGACTGGACCCCAGCCAAAAGTGGAGAAACCTTCTGGAGCATCTGTGGATTTTTATGTGATAGTACGTATCCTGAAGGTCTAATGAGCACATCCAGTTGTCTTTGCCTAAGAAGGGCAAAATCGATTGAAGAGTGACCATCCGAAATCTTGTCTTTTTCACCGACTTGTTGAGTCTGCTGAGGTTTTGGGAACCAAAAGAACCTTCTGAATGGTCTGTTGGAACTGACTGAATGGCCCTTTATTGTAGAAGCTTTGATACCTCTAATTTTGCGATTTCCCTTAGACCTGGTGGAACGTCTGGAAGGGAATTTTTGTGAGGACTTTCCTCAAAAGGAATCTTGTAACCCTCAGATATGATCGACTGTACCCATTTGTCTTGGCCAGGCTTCTGGGTACAGCCCGACTGCCTCCAAGGGTGGACAGTCGGGCAACACCTCAGGGATGCTGGAAGGGCTTGTCAGAGGCTCTCTGCTGCCTTGGTTCTGCGGACCCCCTCTGCTCCTAGGGCGTTGTCTATTGTTATTACCCCCTCTGCCTCTAGGGGTAAACTGACCACACGTGTCCAGCGTGACTCCCTGAGATTTTCAGAACCACATTTTTCCCCCCTTCTGTCCTTTGGGGTGAGGCCTAGAAGGTGTAGAAAAATGGACTCCTACGGCAGAAAGAGTCTTGCTGTCTTGCTCACACCTGGTCAACGTATCCTTCACCTGAGGACCAAACAATGTTGACCCATAGTTTGTGAAGGATGCCTTAAAGGGGTCTGCAAAATTACAGAGCCGCATCCAGGACTGACGTCTGAGAGCCACTCCTGTGCCTGCAGCTCTACTCGCTCCATCTGCTGCATAAGAAATTAGCCACATGGAGGAGTTGGTTATGGAGTTAAGGATTCCTAGCTGAGAAGCAATCTTCTCCTGAGCCCCTGTAGCTGAAGGATCCTGTACTACTTCACCTAATTCTTTAAGGATGTCCCTTTGAAGTCTGGTGAAGTGACATAAATAATTCAGCGAACGCATCAAAGGTCGCTGAGGAAAACATCACCATACCTGTCCATGGTCCTAGAATCCTTGTTAGGAGGATGGACTGGTATGTTCCTTCTTGGTCATCAACAGGGACACCTTTTGTAAGAAATTGTTTCTCGGAAGGGGCTGTAATAAATTTAGAAGGCCTCCTGGGAATTGGTTCCATGGAATCAGGAGATGCCCATGCCTTCCGAGCTATCACCTCCATGAGGGAGTCAAAAGGCAGAGACACCCAGGAGGTGGAGGGTCGAGATCCAAAAGCCTCTAGGTATACCGACTCATCCTCGGAGGGATTAATGGAAGGCTAGTTTCCCCTCTGTTTTAGGAGTTCTAGGATGTCTGAAAAAGAGACATCCTCAGAGGGGGATCTTGACCTTAGACTCATCTAAGTCGGTATCTGAAGTTGTAGACTCAGAGGAGTCTAGGTGCTTCCTCTTACAGGTCCTCTTATGCGGAGGATCTCCTGACGGATCAGGAGAATCCTCGGAAGAGGATTCTTCCCAGTGGATCTCTTGGTCCGGGAGCAAGAGAGTGGGAAGAGACATCTACAGGCACCATAGATGGAGGGGCTAAAGGGATAGACTGCTGACTGAGCCCTCATCACCTTGAAGGCTCCTCCCAGGGAGATCCGAGAAACAAACAGGGGCTGAAGGCTCTGAGGCAGATGTTGGAGCCCCAAGAGGAAGAGCAGGCAGACCAGGGAAGCCCGACCACCGGATCCCTCCAAGGAAGGTCTCGAGGAGGAGATGAGTCGGAGGGGTCCCCAAGATCCCCCTCCATTGGTAAACACTGGAACTTATTGCCCACTGAACTAACTTCTATTTTATCTCCTGTCCTCTTCAAACAAAAACTTAGACTCCACCTTACTAAACACTGGCTATGCCCCTGCCTTAACCCAGACTGAACCTCATGTATTTAGCTCATCCTACTACCCCTTGATCTCTGTGATCTTTGCTACCTTCTACTTGTTTTCTCACTATTCTATCACTTACCTCTCCTCTATCCTTCTCCTTCCTAATTATATTACTCAGTTTACTGAGGACTCCTAGAAATATTTAATCTAATCTATCCTACTTACGTAGCTGTCCTTAAATACCCTTTTCTCTTTCTTATAATGTTTGATTATTCTAAATAACGTATGCCTGTGTTTTGCTTCCAAGAGCCATGAGTGCACTTTTGTACAACTGTTAATTTGTGCCTATTATAAGTTTGATTCTTTGTATAATATTGTCCTGATACAGAATATTTTGTATGCTGCTCTCTTTTGCATCGTATGTAATAGTTATTATGTCTTTGTGGAGCTTTTCTCCCCGGGCCTCTGCTGAAAATGGAAATATATCCAGCCAGACTAGCCCGGTTAACAAATGTAAAATAAAATAAATAAAATAAAAAATAAGAGTAGAAGCTGAAGGAGCAGAAAGGGATGGTATCTGCCCCGCAGCTGTAGCAGTGACTATTCCAATAGACTCTGGCTCCGAGCTCTGGAGGAGAGTCGAAGGAGGAACTTGAAGAGGGTGTGGACTAGTAGTCGTCTGTTGAGACGGACTATGAAGCATTTGGGCTAGTGCCTGTGATTTTAACAATCTGCTTACCACTCTCTCCAAATCATGGTCTGAGAGCCTGGAAGACCTAGATGATCAGAGGAGAGGTCGGAGCCGAAAAGGTTAGGTCCAAGGAGACCTGGACCGCTTCCTCGACGGAACCATCGGAGCGAAGAAACCTCGGTTCCAGATGGAGCTGACAACTTATCGGCTCCAAGCCTGGTCAAGATGTATCGGCTCCGGCCGAGCCAACAGGGGCAGTATCGCTCGGCGGGCAAAATGAAATAATGGTATCGGAGCGACGGGGCGCTGATACCGAGCTTATTACACATGGTGATGTTGTAGCCGACACCAATGTGGCAGTTAGTATCAGCACCGATAGCCATCGGTGCTGAAGATTAAATAAGATCAAGGAGTCGGAGCCAGGGCGAGGCTTAGATGCAGAAGCCTAGGCCTTGGAGGTCTTAGAGGGCTGACCTGAAGCAGACTTGGTGGAGCCCTCTGGTTTAAGTAAGCCCCTTAAGATTAGCTTATTTCTCCTTTCCTGCAGGACTCTCTTGCTGAAGGAGTGACAAATAGCACAGGAGTCCTGCAGGTGGAGAGGTCCCAGGCAATAAATACAAGAAGTGTGACCGTCTGTCAGAGACATCTTCTGACAGCACAGTCACACTTCTTAGCCTGAGACCCTCGGTTCTTTAGACATGGTGAGAAGTACACAAACACTCTACTCACACAGTCCCAGACTCAGAAATGTAACTTTAAAGGGAGAAAACAAACTCACACACACACCCTGACAGGAAGGGATGGAGGGAGTAAAGTACTAATATAAAATAACTAGGGAAACAGTAAACTATGAGTCAGAGACTCTAAAACTATCTAAAAGTGACAGAATACTAATAATCTGTGAGAAATATATGGAAAGGGGTGAGTAAATTCTGAATAACAAATTACTTACCAAGAGCTGGTAAAAGGAGGACCTCATCAGATCTGGGTATTTACCGCCTTGCATCATGGGATATGGGGCTGCCTCGAGCTGGTAAAAGTGACTCTCGAGCTTAGCGTCAGAGCCGAGGATCGGCTCCGAACCCATCCAGCAAGAATGAAGGCGAGATTGACAACTTAACATCGTGTCTTAACTTCTACTTCCATTTCTGATGATGTTCCTGATGTCCCGAAAGTTGAACATTCAGCAGAGACAGTCCCAGTTGCTAAGTCTGATTTTAATTTCTGTGGCACACAATTTGGTCATATTTCCCAACCTAGTATGAAATACACAGCGACATGAACTTAACCGTGTATATATGTATTTAGTTCTGTATATTTGCATGACCAAGAATTATTTATATTGATTGCATCTCAATTACTATTTTCAACATTGCATGACTTATTTCACAAAGGGGGAGAATGTAGAACAGAGTGTGTGTGCTGTGTCTTTAAGAAGTGTTTCAAGGACTGAACGTGTGTGTGTGTGTGTGTGTGTGTGTGTGTGTGTGTGTGTGTGTGTGTGTGTGTGTGTGTGTGTGTGTGTGTGTGTGTGTGTTTGTGTGTATGTATATATATATATATATATATATATATATATATATATATATATATAGATATATATATATATAGAGAGAGAGAGAGCATGTGCTATACTCAGTGCCATTTTGAGAGTGCAGCCAGAGAGTGAACATGTATGAATGCAACAGCTAGTTTGTTTATAAGGTTACCTAAGTTAAAATATTAAACCCCAATCCTGATGTGTTTGTACATAATAAAGCTGAACAGAACCCACAGTCTTGTCTATTGTGTCCTGACTAGACGAGCGACAAGAGGTTATCCATTATTCTCTCAGAAAAGTGACTATGATATTGGCATATATGTTTGCTTTTGCCATAAAAATCATTTAGAGTTAGAGATTAAAGCTATGCCTGCCCCCCTCATAAAAAAATAAAATGCCAAATTCAAAACTACACCTCTATAGAGAACCCTAATATAAACAAGAAATCATTGCATATAAAAATGTATTTATTCGTTTATTTATTTATAATTTATTTATTGCTGGGAGAAGTGTTCCATTTTACAGAATAAGTAATAAGCATTTACATAATAATGATACATGCATAGACTAGTAATGATATGGCAGTTAATCAGAAAATAATAAATGTACATACATAGAAAAGTAAAAAAGTAACCTGTCAGCTTGAAACACGACAGTCACACCTACAAAGTGTACTCAATATCAACCGTAAAGCAGGCTTCATGCAGGATGAATATATATATATATAGATATAGATATAAGCACATGATATTACTTTCCATGTGATTTTCAGTTTCTATACTTGTTACAATAAGTTAAAAGACTCGGTATTGTAATTGTTTAACTCTACTTTATGACTCTACTATTTTCTTCTTGTGAAACGTCTGTATGACTGTGGAGCTTTTTTGCCCGGCCTCCACTGAAAACAGGCTCAACGTGGCGCAGTGGATTTCTGTGGTCAACAAACTGTAAATAAATAAATTAATAAAATAAATAAAATGAAAGGTAATACACAATTGTGTGCAGAGCTCATTGCAAATGGACCCACCTATACTAAGTCAGAAGATATAGCAAACCTCTTGGCTCATATATTCGGCTCCAACTTTACCCCTGTCTCCCCCTCAACCTTCCCTCAGGAAGTATCATCAAATATAACTCCCCCTACTATCACTAGGGAACAGGTGCTTAATACTCTCTCTAAGGCCAAGAACACTGCATCAATGGGTCCAGACAATATCCCAGGATGCCTTCTAAATAGCATGAAACATGACCTATCAGTGCCTCTGGAATTACTATTTAACTGTAGCCTCCAAACAGGCTTCATGCCTCATGAATGGAGGAAGGCAACAGTCATCCCTCTGCACAAAGGTGGGCCATCTACAGACCCCTGAAACTACAGACCCATAAGTCTCACTAGTCTTATATGTAAAGTCATGGAAAGAATTATCGTGGAGATGATCAATAGAGATATAGTAAACCTCCAGAAACTGGATCCAACCCAGTTTGGTTTCATCAAGGGCAGATCATGCCTACTCAACCTGGTGAACTTCTTTGAGAAGGTCACCAAAGCAATGGATGAGGGCAAGATCATTCACACTTCCCACCTTGATCTGGCCAAGGCATTTGACACAGGGTCTATATTAGAAGAGAGAAGCAACTGAAGAGTGAATGCTCTTTCATCTCCATGTAAAACCCGAACTCTGAAAACAGCAAAGTTACAGAACAGCGATTTTTTTTCCCACGGGAAGAAAATTGCTGTTCCAAAAAAAAAAGTTAAAAAGAAAAAATAAAGGGGGGGCTTCACCCCCCACACCCTCCTACTTAAATATACCAACTCTGAGATTGCAACGCAGTGGAGAAAACAGCAAAGTCCCAAGAACAGCTCAGCAATTTTTTTCCCTGGTAAAAAAAATGCTGTTTCGTAACTTCGCTGATTTCAGACTTCAGGTTTTACATGTCAACAAAAGAGTGTTCATTCTTTAGTCACTTTGCTCTTCTATTCTAGACGCTTTGACACAACACCCCACTCAGGCACTGTTAACAAACTCAAGAGGTTAGGAACAAAGCCCTATGTCACTCGATGGATAGCCAACTGGCTCACAGACAAGAGCCACAAAGTCAGAAGTGGGGACTGTACCTCTACAAAGAGGCCACTCACATGTGGAGTCTATCAGGGATCAATCCTTGGACTACTCCTTTTTGGCATTTACTTCTCAAATGTTAAGGCCAATGTCAGTGGTCTCTGGCTGACTAAATTTGCAGATGATTGCAATGTAAGAGCTGTCATTGAATCTCACACTGACGCAAATGTTCTCCAGGAGGGGCTGACACAGACAAACAACTGCTGTCAGAGCCATGGATTAAAACTAAATGCCAATATATGCATAACAGTATCTTTTGGAAAGTCATCCATCCCTGATGCCTATCATATTGATGACACACCCCTTAGAGTTGACCAAGTAGTCAGGGACTTAGGGACACACATAGATAGTAATCTAGCATTTGACCATCATATGTCTACAGTGGTGAGGAAATCATTCTTTGTTGCACAACTTATAAAGAAAGGAATGGCATTTAAGTCCAAGGAAGCCATTGTTCCACTGTATTTGGCATTCACCAGACCTATCATTGAGTACAATGCCCCCTTTGGTATGTGCTTAACCAGGCATATCTAACAACTGGAATGTCTACCCACAGAGGTTCCTCCCTAAAAGAATACAGGCATAAGTAAAATATCCTATGCAGACTGCCTCAAGGCCCTATCCCTATATTCTGTCTTCTACAAACTTTTGAGGGGAGATCTATGCCTGGCACACAAGGCATTGTCAGACCCCACTCTGATGGACCTGATGCATATTCACAAAACAAACAGCACAAGAATTACCCATTCAAAAGACATAAATATTGCCTGTGATATAAATGAGACCTTCTGGAGAGCTAGGTATGTATCCAAGAGACTACCTCATCCATGGAACAGCCTCCCCATCCATGTGAAGCAGAGTTCCTCCCTAACCCAATTCAACTGCAACTTGGACAACTGGATGGGAAACTAGAAATTCATCCCTGGATTGGCACCTATGCTTCTAAGGGACACAGGTAACCTGTAAATGGTTCATCTCCCAGGCCCATGCTTACACTTATCAAGGGTATCAGAACTTGTCAAAGATTTGGGATGCATGGCTAGGCTTGAAAAGGCCTTTGTGGTCGTTAGCCTAGTAAACCCCTACAAACCTATGAAAACAGGTAATTATAGATCCATAAGCCTGAATAGCCTCATCTGTAAGGCTATGAAAATAATTATTATGGAATTAATAAATAAGGATATAGATAACTTATGAACTCTCAACCAAGCGAGTTCAGATTTGTCAAGGCCTACCAAACTTCATTAATATCTTTGAAAATGTTGCTGTAAAATAGATGAAGGCAAATCAGTACACACAGCATATTTAGACCCTACAAATGTGTTTGACTTGATCCCACATTTGTGTAACATAGATAAACTCTCTGAGCTAAATGTTAATTCCTATGGAACTAATTGGACAGTATATTGACTCACAAATATAAACTATGAAATAAAGATGGGCAGCTGTACCTCTTCCAAAAGACCTGCCAATAGTGTTGTACCCAAGAGTTCATCCTTTGACTACTCCTTTATAGTATTTACTTCTTGGAGGTCAAAGCTACTGCTAAGGGTTTGTGGTTGACCAAGTTTGCAAATGACTTCAAACCTGGATCCACCAAAAACTCTGCAGAGAAAACCCTTTTCCTCTATAAGGTGGCAGAATCATGGAATAAAATTAAATGCCAAGGACTGTATAATCATATCCTTCAGCAAGCATGACTCCACTTGTAACTATCACATTGACAATGCACCCCTGAAAATTGGTTGATGGGTTCATAGGAGATTATTAAGCAACCGTCTCAAGGGCCTTTATAAGTCTGGCTAGTATAACCTGATTTTACCCAATATATATAGCCCCTAAGGGCAGGAGGATGTCATGGATTTGTGCCTATGCCTTGAGTATTTTACAGACTTTAAAGATTACTCCTGTCTGTAAGGGACACAGGTGCCACAGCAGGTGTGAATTTATGATTCCCCATCCATCAATAGATTGGTCTTGGAGGTTTAGGTATGTATCACAGAGAATATGCGGAACTGTTTTCTAGTCCACAGTAATGTACTTCTTTCACTCTATTCAAACATAATTTGGGCAAATGGGTGGGTAACCACAAATTTAACTCCAGTTTAGCACCATTGTCCTCCATGGATAGGGCAATGTGTAAATCTCCCCAAATATCCTTGTTTTGCCAGTTTTATTTTATTGGTACAGAAAATATAAGGACCAAAAACTACAATAGAAATGGAAAGTTAGGCTTCTTAAGCTCCTCACAGATCAATAGCTTTGTAAATATCTACAAGCCTATAAAATACACACACCATAATCCCTCTAATTAATTTTTGTGTACTTGTTGACTTTGTGCATTGTTGTTCTGCACTAAACAAATACTATAATAAGCTACTGCACATAAAAGTTCTGAAATAGTACTACTAAATGTAAATCTTAGAAGTATGCTCAATAAAATACACACACTCTGTGCAACTCTCTCCCTTTACAACCCAGACATTACCATCCTTACTGAAACCTGGTTGAAACCACATATACCAGACATAGAAATAAAACATGGTTACAATATTCTAAGAGCTGATAGAATAGAAAAAAAGAGAGATGATGTAACAATTCTCTTTAAGAACAAGCTCAACTTACAACCTGAAAACATAAGTATTACTAGCATTAATAATGCAGAGCTACTCATAACCAGATTACAACTAAACCAGAACAAACATATATATATATATATATATATATATATATATATATATATATATATATATATGGGATCTGTAAAGATGTTCGACTGCATCTTCAGAGAATCCCAATTTGGTGAGCATACTTGCGCAAAAGTATTTTTCACTGAAGCAGCACTTTCGCGTAAGTATGCTTGTTGTTACTGTCATACTACAGTGCTTTTTGATGAAAGCGCTTTCATTAAAGTGTGTTCGGTGGTAATGGCATTGGGCTTTTGATCTTTCGATCAAAAGTCCTAGATCCATATATATATCTATATATCTATATATATATATATATATATATATATATATATATATATATATATATATATATATATATATATATATATATATATATATATATATGTTATAGCCATCTACATCCCTCCAGGAAACAATTCCAGTACAGTCGAAATCATTCTCCAAAATGTCACAAAAGTCATATCACAGGAAACCATTATTGCAGGAGACCTCAACACAGACTGGATGACATGTAACTCTGACAATCCTCATAACTACCTAAACCTCCATGGTTTCACTCAAATGATGTCTCACCCAGCTAGAATTGACAAGAAAGCAGATAAACAATCTATTTTGGGCTGGTTCTTAACTAATACACCCCAGTATTACCAAATAGCAGGGTGTCTCCCATGTCACTTAAGTGACCACTTTGGAACCTACTTACTGAGAAATCACAGTAACTCTACTAAACTAATCAACTTACACCAAGTTCATAATAAGAAAAATTTTAACTTACAGATTCTACTTAATATTCTTGAAAAAATAGGCTGGACTCCTCTTAAGCAACTGCCCTTACATGCTGCTGTGTAACACTTAATGACACCTTCCTTACTAGTCTAAACAGACTTGCACCTACAAGAACAGTCTGAGTCAAAGCCATCTACACACCATGAGACTCGTACCTTCCTAAAACAAAAGGACAAAGCATGGCAAACTTGGGCTAAAAATAAATCCCTCCAAAACCATTTAATTTACAAGCAACATAGAAACAGTGCCAAACATCAAATCAAACTAGACAAACAACACTACTATTCTAATTTACAACACAAATACAGAATAAATCCACAAAAATTCTGGAACACAATCAATAACAAAACTTCATCCAGGCCAAACCACAATCCCCCCTCTTACCTGATAAAACAAAAATATTGCTGAAGAATTTAACATATTTTTCACTGAAAATGTTTTAGCACTGACTAAGAATAGCAAGTCTCTCATAATGCCAAAACGCAACAATCCAAGCAATCAAGCAATTTTTTAGATGCATTCCCATTTCAGACAGTCCCAAAACAAACTATTGCAAAACTGTTAAAGAAGTTGAAACCTACTTCACTAGCAGCAGATAAAGTGCCAGGAGAATATCTAGAATTAACAGCAGCTGTTATTGCCTTTCTTGTGTCAATACTTATAAACCGCTCTATAACAGAACAGTATGTCTCAGCTGTTTAGAAAATTGCATATATTAGACCATTACACAAAAGAGGTAATTCAACAGAACTAACAAACTATCGGCCCATTGCGATACTTTCACCACTTTCTAAAATTCTGGAAAGATGTTCCCACTTTCAACTTCTTAAACACCTTCTAAACAATAATCTCCTCTCATTGTCACAGCATGGATTCTGACCATATCATAGCACTACTACAACTCTTCTAAGTTTCGCTAATACTATAAATAAATACAGAGATGATGGCAAAATAGTGTCTTCAGTCATTTTTGGGCATATCTAAAGCATTCAATACAGTTTCCCATCCTAAGTTACTGTCCACGCTGAATAATCTTAATATCGACCCTGATGCTGTTAACTGGTTTCAAAGTTATCTATCTAGCCACCAGCAAGCTGTGAAATGGAAGCAAGATCTATCCCCACTCCTTCCTATTACACTTGGAGTCCCTTAGGGTTCAATTCTAGGGCCCCTCCTCTTCAGCATATTCATAAATAATCTTAATACTGCCTCCTGTCAAGCATCTATCATACAATACACAGATGATTCAACTCTCATATGTCCAGCATCCACAATAACTCAACTTCTTACAGTCACACAAAAAGCCTTCTCTGATATTGAAACGTGGCTAACAAACTCACAACTCATTCTCAGTCCTAATAAAACTAAATTTATGATCTTTCATCCATCTAAACCTACTAACCTCCCAGCTAACTTTTATATCACTTCCAGTAATAATACTAGGATTTTCCCAGATTCCCAAACAAAACTATTAGGCATCATAATCGAAAACAGACTAAAATTTGACATACACATTTCTAACCCAATCAAAACGGTTCACAAGAAAATGGGAACAATGTATAGAAACAAAACATTCTTAACAGACGTTGTAAGAATAGCCATAGCTAGAACACACCTACTCTCCTCACTTTTATATGCATCCTCCATACTTACCAACCTCAAAAAGTCAGAACTAAGTAAATTAGAATCATATTACAATAAGATTGCCAAATTTGCCACAGATTCCACAAATTCAACCCATCACTGTAAATGCCTCAAAAATCTTTCTTGGTTGGAACTATCTCATATTATGAACTATAACCAATTAATAATGGCTCACAAAATAATGCACACTCCTGACAATGTACCTTCCCTAAAAAGCTTCTACAACTCTATTCTAACATTTGTAATTTTCGATCATCTAACAAAGACTTACTCCAAGTAACCAAATTATCCAATACAGCAGGCAACTCTCTTAACTCTAACTTTGTTGCTAAAAATTGGAATACCCTTCCACATAGTATTAGATCCATAAGTAATCTTAATCAGTTTAAAATATCTCCTAAAAGACACATTTGAATCTTGGCTTTGCACATGTAACACTCCAGGTTAATTATTAACTTAGCACTACTTATACAATTTGGCTGTATGTACTAACTCTGTTAACATATCCCTTCTAACAACACTACTTCTCTGTAAGTAGTTACATTCCTGCCTGCAACTCTCACCACAGAAGTATTACTAACTATGCACTACTTTGCCTAAGTGATTCTTCCTACTTAATTTCCTAACTAATGTTATGTTCCTCCACATATATAAGTTCAGCCATACATTTGTTTAGATTCAAGTGTTTAAAGTCTTGTTCTATTTGATATATATTTTTGTTTTTAAATTTGTATCCTCAAAATGTGTTAACACTCATTTTTTGTCTATAATTTCTATTACTTGATGTGATGACTTTGTATGTAAGCTTAAGCTGGAGCTTTTCTCCCCAGGCCTCTAATGAAAATGGGCAGTGTCCCAGTCGGACTATCCCAGTAAACAAATGTAAAATAAATAAATAAATAAACAAATAGTTCCTTGATACCATATATTTAATGATCATCTAAAAAAACACCCACCAAACAGCAGGGTTTGTGCTCTGTGGTAATGAATGCAGTGAACAAACTTATTTGAAATTAACAGATTCCATTATAGCTTCTCAACGCAGCTGAGGTCAGATCACAAAAGCTGACAAAAATAATTCATGCCAATCTTAGATTGCAGGGAATGGAGCTGATGAACAATATGAGCAAATGCAATACTTGTATACAAAAATATATATTTATACAGTTTTGCAGAGAAGCAAGCCCTCCATGAAGGATTAGAGGGGCTATATAATTAGCTAGTCTTGTTTTACTATCCTTACTCCTAGGTCACTGCACTTTATTGAAACAGAGATCACAGACAGGAAGTATAAAGCCTGTGTTGCTCTGAATCTCACTGGACTACATATTAAGCAAGCACATTCCAGTAAACCACCTGACTTGTATATATTATAATTATTAATGACTTAGGAATCATAGCAACTACAAAGCAACTGAGTCTTACAACCTTACTAGTACCAAGCCTTAGACTGCGCCTACTTATCAATAAAACCTAGGCAAGTCAATCCAGTACAAATTTCTGAATACTGATCCAGTCATCCAGTTCCTGTGTGAACGACAGTAATACATCACACTGTTTGATTTGCCACTGGAATCTATTCCAGCATTTTGGCGAAAGAACTGCATAATGAACTTATCTCACCACCGTGTTTTATTTATTTGCTGAAAGTTTAGCTCTGTGGTTTTGGGATTTGTGGAGGTACAGGAGATCCAAGGCCACTGGGTGACTAATAACATAGAAGGCAAGGCATAACCTCCAAATCTCTAAGATAATTAATAAAGAGACAATGCTTCTATTTTTGCTAGTAGTTTATGGTTTTTAAGCCCATGATCTTCTTAGTTAGAAACATCTGGAGTCTTTCTAGTTATTGAATATGTCTAGAGAGCTACACCCTAAAAAGGGTGTTGTTTTTAACAATTGACCCAATCAATGCAGAATATAATGGGACAATGACCTTTTAAAATTTGGACGATAATCCTTTGACAATGAGCTGTGCTAAGTAGAATGACTTTCTGACTGCTTTTGATACATGGTCATCACAAGAAAGGGAGTTATCAATCCACGTTCCAAGGTCTTTTGCAACATTCTAAATGTAGTGCAAAGTAGTCATATCTTGCAAAATGGAGGAGATTCTTCACTTGTTACTTTAACAGGGATGAAGATCTGAATGCAGCTCTAACATCATCAGTTGTGATTTATTTGTCATGCCTTGATAAAACTGGCCTGTCTTATACTGCCGTAAAGGTTCGCATGTTTGCTGTCAGAATCTGCCTGCCAGATGACAACTCCCCCATTTGGATTCTCAGCTACCAGTGAAACATTTCCACAAGAGGATATTATGTCTCAGACTACCTAGAAGATACATTACTCCATTATGGAACATCAGCTGTGTTAGAAATGCTCACCCTTGCCTCTTCTGAACTTCATGCTTCTGACATTTCAAGTACCTTTCAAGGAAGATGATGTTCTTGGTGGCTATGACATCAGTTATGCAAATCTCAGAATTGCAGACTCTGATGTACATTGAAAAATTCTTGAGCTTCTGGTAAGATGGTGTCGTTTTACTCTAACTGCATATTCATGATAAAAGTAATGACGGAAATGTCTCCAAATTAAGCCCTCCACCTCCTTCTGTTTTCCTCTAATCCCCAAATCAAGGAAGAAGAAGGGAAAGGTCAGCACTTAGTTGACTGCTGTAACCAAATACAACCTGCCTCTCACATGTTAAGTCTAAAGTTCACCTTATATTCACTCTACTAAAGTCCATGGTACTTGAGTACCATTTACGGAAAAAAAAAAGCGTATATAAAATCATTGGCTGTAACTTGTTCTTCTTTCGGCTTTTCCCAGTTAGAGGTCACCACAGCAGAACTCCGGTCCGCTAATGATTGGCAGTAGATTGTTTATGGGTGCCGAGGTGCCAGCTCGATGGCCAACCTTCTGGGAAAGGCACGCCCATTCTACACATGTCTTTTGAAGCCACTCAACTGCAGAGAGGACATGTAGATTCCACACAGAAGGCACTCCCGCTGAGAATCGAATGAGAGAACCTCTTGCTGTGAGGCAGCAATGCTACCACTGCACCACTGCGGTTTCCTGTCACTAATAAATATTTTATTAAACAGACGGGTGCTTTCATCTTCGCAAAACTTCATCAGATCTAAGTCTAATCTGTACAGTAGCCATATTTAAAAAGCATCTGTATTACCCAATCAAATGTTTAGGTTAGCGAATACCTAAACATCGACCTGGTAATATCGAAAAATTAAAACAGCAAACAGCTGATTTAACATAGGGAATGAATTCCCTGGGTCGCAAAAAAAAAAAAATTAAACCAAAATAAAGTGGGGAGCTCGATGTTGGGGGCTGTGCCCCCACAACCCCCTAACTAAATATACCAACTCCGAGATCGCTCTACAGTGGGGAAAGGGGCAAAATCTGCATAACGGCCAAGGGAATTCTTTCCCTGCGTTAAAATGGCCATTCGCTGTTTTTTGCTTTCACTATTACCAGATCAACATTTAGGTATTCACTAACCTAAACATTCAGTCAAGTAATAGGAACCCTTTAAAAACAACATAAACTGTGATTTCTGAAGATGGAGAATGTGTGAGAATTTATTGTAAGTGCTGATTTTGCATGACAGGCTTGTGACAAGCCTTGATATGCATAAAATGTAATTTAACAACCAGTACAATTTAAAACCTGTCCAATTTAAAAACACACCATCCAAAAATCAAATATAGGTCAGATTGAAATTCAGCAAAGACCCTTTCTGACATCATTTGTACCTTTTTTCAATGTTCACAATACTGGCATGATTAGAAAACATTAGAAAAACTAGTTCACTTTTAGGGGACCTAGATTTTATAAATGGACATTTAGCCAACATTATTTATTGAAAGGAATTAGCTATCATGCATTAAAGTTGTTTGTTTTCATAGGACTTAGATTTTAACATTAATTTAATTTTCACTTTAAATTTTTGGGTGGAGGCACTTACTTCCCCAAACTCTTAGTTCATTTTTACAGGGCATTATTTTTTAAAAAACATATTGCCTTAACTTTAGAATCAATTTAAATTCACTTCAAGTTTTCAGTGTACATGTCTTATTTTTCTCTCTTATCTCACTTTTATGGAGATACTATATATATATATATATATATATATATATATATATATATATATATATATATACATACACTTATTCAATTTGGGTATTAGTCTAAAAGGGAAGGGTTTATCTTTCTGAAACAAATTAGAGATATTGTCTAGTCCTCCAAAGCTAATTATGAAGCAAAAAAAAAACCTCCTTAGCTAAGGATAATCACAATGCATTCTTTAACTACATCCAAAATCTAAAAGGGAATACCCAGCTTTGTGCTGAACTGGTTGTAGATGGCACCACCTATACACAATAGCCAACCTGCTAGTTGACAGATTTGGAGCAAACTTCACCTCCCCCATCCCCTCCAGTCATCCCACAAAGTATACCTGCCACCATTCCTCAGCCTATTATCTCAAGAGAGCAGGTCATCTCTGTGCTCTCCAAGGCCAAAAACACAGCATTAATGGGACCAGACAGCACCACAGGTTGCCTTTTAAACAACTTAAAACATAACCTAGAAGAAATACTTGGATCCCTGCTTAACCACAACCTGAAAACTTGTAGAATGGAGGACAACAGCAGCAATCCCTCTACACAAAGGGAGACCATCACCCAACCCTGAGAATTACAGACCTGTAAGCTTGACTAGTCTCATCTGCAAGACCATGGAAACAATAATTTAGGACCTTATTAACAAGGACACAGGTAATCTCCAAACTCTGGACCCAACCCAGTTCAGATTTGTTAAAAAAGATCATGCCTGTTAATCATGGTTGACTTCTTCGAGAAAGTCACCAAGGCCATGGACGAGGGAAAGACACTGCTTTCCACTTACCTTGACCTAGCCAAGGCATTTGACACAAACCCCCACTCTAGTATTATATAGAAACTCTCCCAATTGGGAATTAACCCCTACATTTGCAGATGGGTAGCCAACGGGTTCACCAAAAGGACACATACTGTCCAAGTGCATGACTCCACCCAGTCACCGGTGACATACCACAAGGATCTGTGTGGGGCCCCTTACTGTTTGGAATTTATTTTTTAGAAGTCCAGGCAAACTTGGATGGCCTGTGGCTGACCAGGTTTACTGATGACTGCAAACTGGGAGCAATCATTGAGTCCCCCAATGATGTTAATATGCTGCAGAGGGTCTATATCACATAATCAAACTGTCATATGTTCGACTACGTAAATGTTGAACCCAGAAGTTCAAAATGCAATAACTTTGAACACTCAGAACAGCGATTTTTTTCTCAGGGAAAAAATCGCTGTTCCAGTACAAAAACAAAAAACACATGTACACTTCAGGCTGTTTCTAATGTGGGGGGGGGGGGGTTCACCCTCCACACACCCCCTACTTAAATATACCAACTCTGAGATCGCACCACAGTGGAGGAAATAGCAAAGCCATGGAAACAGCCCACCAATTTTTTTCCCTGGGAAACAATTTGGTGTTCTGCGGCTTCGCTATTTTGACATTTTGAACTTACCAGTTCGATGTTTCAGTGTCTGGAAAATTGTGCGTTTGAACTACTAATATAGACCTGACTGCAGACGCGGTCAATGCAGACAAATGATTGGTACCAAAGCAAGATTAAAGCTAAATGCAAAAAATGCATTATTATTCCCCTTAGGAAAGCTGGCATCCCTGCTAATTACATTATAGACAGCACCCCACTAAGTGTAGACCCAGTGGTATGTGATCTGGGTACTCAGGTTGATAGCAATCTAAACTTTGACCACCATGTATCCACAGTGATAAGGAAATCCTTCTATGTAGCACACATTGTAAGTAAAGGCATTCTGTCTAGATCTAAAGATGTCATAATTCCATTACACTCAACCCTCATCAATCCAATAACTGAGAACAATGCACTCTTTTACATGTATCTCACCAGACACCTTCAACAATTGGAGAGACCACAGAGTTTTCTCACCAAAAAATTACAGGGTACACAAATCACGTCATAACGTGGAAAGGCTGAAATACTGTATAAAGTCTCCTGCAGGTTAATAAGGGGTGACCTGTGCTTGCCTTCAAGGCAGTCTCTGACCCAACCTTGGTGGAAATGCTACACATTCGTAAATTAAACTGCTTAAGGGCCACTCCCTCCAGGGATCTTAAACTAACCTCCGACATGAAAAGGTAATGCTGCAAAGATAGATACATGGGTGGTGCCCATGTCTCTTGTGAACAGAGGAAGTTGGTATTAACTAAGATAGACACTTACCTCTGTGAACATCACTCACTTAACCCCTGATAACTGTGGTAACGTGGGAAAAATATGGCTATGCTTGTAAGGCTGTAGGGTAGTTAGTCTTGTAAACTTCTATGTAGTTATAAGCAGCCCTGCTTTGTTAACAGAGTTCTGTTCAAATCTATAACTCATAATAATCCACCACTGATTAATTGTAAGGGGAAGTGGTTTGTTGTTGCACTAGTTTTAATGAGATGTGTATCAGGCTTTACAATTCAAATTCAGATATAGAAATTGGTGCAAATGGGTCATTTTAGATTACTGTTTATCTCGTCTTGTGGTTTTACCATTCTTTATCTAAAGATGTCATAATTCCATTTAAAAGTTGTAGTGTAAGTAAAAATGTCAATCACTAACCTTTAAGTCTCACAACTGTCCAAACTTGAGCAATTTTATAAGAAAATAGCCAAACTACAATAGGACAAACCACTGCCTAGCCCTCAGAGAATTACACTGGTTAAAATAACACACCACCTAGCTCTTTCTCAGCTAATTACAATATATAATATACAATATACAATATACAGACTTCTCTACAAGCCATAAAATTGCCTAGCCCTTAACAGCTTAGTACAGTGCTACTCCCACAATAGAATTTTATGCTCTAGAGAAAAATCAATAATCACTATAACAAAATTATTTAATGATACAGGTAACTCTCTATAATCATATAGTGTAGCTAAAGTATGGAATCACATCTCATTTCCACTGAAATCCATTCAGAATACAAACTCATTTAAAGCACAACTAAAACTTCACCTATTTAATCAATGAATCTGTTCCTTTATATCTCCAGGATAAATACCACTGTTATTTTCGGGTTGCCATATCATCAATCCATTTCTCTTCATTCAGAATCCTGTGCCACACAACTAGTGTTCGTCAATACCGGACTAGTTTTATTAGCATCTCCCAGCCAAATGGTGTTTACATGCTGGCTTGCCCGCCCTAACCAACCTCCTTCAAGGCAGCCCATTTCGTCGTCACACAGACACAGGCAGCGCTTTAGCTCAGGCCAAATGGTAAACTTTAGAAATGTCGAGAACTGCTGAAGCAAGTTCCAAAATGCAGAGACTGAATGGAGGAAAGATCATACGTGCATATACTAAATCTGCAATGCCATTTCACAGAATATTCCCTTTTCTCTAAGGTATGGTGATCTCAGAGTTGATACATATAAGTTCTGGAAGGGGGGGACTTGACTCTGCATGGGGGGTGATGCAGAGACACATACCGTGCCTGTAAAAAGAAGTTTTAAGGAGAACATTGATTTTTGAGACTCACTCTTCCCCTGTGTTTTCAGTCTTTTTTTTTTGCTGACATTTCAAAAGGGAGCCCAGCCATATACATAGATTTTGGACACTGACCACTCTATACTTCTAATATAACTTTCTGACAGCCATGTAAATAATTATCAATGAGCCTGCTTTACACCCCAACTCTTAAATACAATATTAACATTTTCTGCCCTACCTAGTTCCTTCCCTAAACCTCAATTTCTTTGAATTCCTAAGCACTAATCACATGATATATTATCTATTTGACAAACTCATTAATAATACTATTCAAATGTTCAATCTTTAATATCTACTAATGCATAAATATTTTTATACTATAATAGTTACCTCTGCTTTAATATGAATGTAATCCAATTGCAAATTAATGTGCAATTGTTAATGTGCATGAATGTTTGCTTAAAAATATTTATAATATTTTGCAGTTTTTTTTGCTGAGAGAGGTAAAACCGATATGCCTGTAGATTATCATATAAATAAAAATACCCTAAGTAACAACTCAGTAGCGAGAAACTTGGGAATGCAAGTTAACTGTAGCCAAAATTTTGACCACAGTGTGTCTACTGTGGTAGGAAGGTATTCTATGTTGCACACCTCATTAGCAAAGGCATTGCTTCAAGAGTGAAAGAGGTCATAACACCCTGTACTCAAACCACATCAGACCAATAATTGAGTACAATGCTCCCTTTGGTATGTACCTTACCAGGCACGTGCAGCAACTTGAGAGACCTCAGAGATTTCTAACCAAGAAAATGTAGGGTCCCCAGCACATGTCATACATTGACAAACTGAAGTCACTGTCATTGTACTCAGTAGCATACAGACTACTTAGAGGAGACTTATGCCTGGCCTACAGAGCAATCTTGGATCCAAACCTCCTAGAAATGCTGCACATCTGCATGTGAAATGGGACAAGGGTCACCCACTCCAGGGACCTTAACCTGGCCTGCAACATTAATAGGACCTGCTGGAGAGACAGATAAGTCTCTCAGAAGTTGCCACACCTCTGGAATAGGCTACCAGTTCACATCAAACAAAGCCTTTCTATGACCCTGTTTAACTGTAGCCTGGATGCCTGGATAGAAAACCATAAATCCCTGCAAGGGATTTCAACTATGGCCCTCCTAGATAAGGGCACCCATTGTTAATTAAGATCTTGAGTTTAGGCAAGATCCTTTATATTGGGTTTCTCTAGTATTATATTGGCACACACAGCTAGGCTTACAAAGACCTTTGGTTCAGTAGCCCAGTAACCACCTATGAACCTATAAACCCATTCAGACAAACCCAGTAAATACAAAGCAAACTAAAAAATATAAGTAAAATAAAAGTAAATTCTCATTTTGGAGTGGGGTGTTGTTTATGCTGGGAGAGGGTTTGTTTACCAAATGTGACAGTACTACAGTTTTTAAGATTTAATTCAAGACCATTTTTAGTACACCAGGTTTTTTCATGTGTAAGTTTTTGCTGAAGGGCTTTGGTACCACAACAGGACTTGATAAAGACTTCCAGTTTACAGACATCTGCAATACTCGATTAGGCAGAAGTCTTAGTTCATTACCTGGAGATGAAAAAAGTAAATTTTATACAAAACAGATCTTAGCACTGACACCTGTGGGGCACCGCTGGTTCCATAGATTAGTACTAAGCTAGTTGCTCTTGTGGAGGATCTTAGGACTAGCCAATTTTCCTCAAAAGTGAGAATCAAACCTTGTACTTTGCATCTATGAGGCAAATACCTTAACATTACACCAACATCTTTATGCCTTCTGATAAGGCACATTACCCCAAATTTGCTATCCATCTTACTACATAGGGATCTATTTGTAATGCACTAAGTTTATTAACTATGCTAGCAAGGGAATGGTGTTGTCTTGGTCAGGTCAAAGTATGCAGTGCAGACATGACTGCTTTCAACAGTGCGTGGTACCCTTTGGAATAAGTTAACCAAATTCATTAGATGGGATCTATACATGGCAAAGCCAAACTGCTATGGGTCTAGCCTGAATAGAGTTTTAATACTGAGGTTTATCAGGTTAGTTGTAATGTGCTCCATACCTTTTCAAATACGACAGGTTAGGGTGATAAGCCTTGAGTTCCTGGGAGTCTCTAGTGAGCCCATACTTTTGGAATACCATCGCTTCTGCCATGCACCAAAATTCATGGACAAAACCAGTGGCCAAACTCAGGTTGAATAGTTTAAGGAATGGCTCTGCCAATGCATCATTAGTACTGTTTATGAAACAACTGTTTATATTGTCATATCCTTGGTGAGAGGGGGTAGTTATGGTTGTGGACAGCACCTTTACTACATGTTCTTCAGTGATAATGAAGAGCGTCTGAGATATTCAGGGAGAAGTGGGCTTTGGATAGTCATCTCTAGGTAAAATGTGCAATAAATGTGTTTGCTAGTATATTGCAATATCTTCTGAATCAGAATAGTTGGCCCCATTCTGAATAAGTGGTGCAGCAGGTAACGTTTTCACCTTACAGCAAGAAGTTGTCTGGTTCAATTCTCAGCTGGGGTGCCTTCTGTGTGGTCTGCATGTCCTCCCTGCTTCTAGTGGGCTTCCTCTGGGAACTTTTGTTTTGTCCCACATTCCAAAGACATGCATCTGGAGTGTTGGTGGTGCAGTATTATTCTTGTTTTTAGTCAATTTTCTGATGTTATCCTTGATATAGGGATCTTTTGATCTGTTGTATACTTTGAAAAGTTGTTTTTCTTTTATATCACATTCTTGTCCCAAACTGATATGTTCCTGGTGCTGCAGTTTTCCTGCTGTAAAGGTTGCTTTTGCTCATTTATCAAGACCAAATGGCATTCTTAATCATCTGAAAAAGTTTTGACTACTTACAGTTGTGCTTTCAGTTCTTGATCTGATGAGCTATACAGTTTTAAATCATCAACAAAGAGAAGATGAGAAGTCTTTACACTTTGTTGTTTTCTAGGAGCCAAATTATAGCCATGGCCTAAGCTGTTAAGTGGACAGCTTAATGGATTAAGGGCAAGGCAGAATAGCAGTGGTGACAGAGAGTCACCCTGAAATCCCCCTTTAAATTTGTATCCCCAAGATAATAATTTGTCCTTTATCATGGCTTAATTGCAAAGTGGTTTGCTACTGTTTCATGGTTACTGTAATGTAATCAATCAGTGTAGGGTGTATCTTATACATTATTAAGCACTCTGTTATCCATGAATGTGGGATACTATCAAATGCTTTTTTGCAGTCAATCCATGCCATACTTAGATTCTTCCCCTTTTTACAGTTCTCCACTATAACTTTATTTAACAACAAATGATCCTTTGTTCCATATGACTTTCTTTTATTGCCCTTTTGATCTACTGCCATAATTGGGTTTTCTTCTAAATTACTATAAACTCTGTCGGCATCAATTCCCGTGTATAGTTTATACGTCTTCGGAAGGCAATTTATTGGTCTATAGTTTTTAGGGTAGCTGGCAGGTTCACTGTAAAGTAGAAGTATTGTTTTTCCTGTTGTTAGCCAGGTTGGTGTCTGTTCTGGGTGTACATATAAATAGTTCTTACTCATGGCTAAATCTTTGTGCAAAGATGTTAAAACTTTTAACCAAAAGTTAGGTACTGCATCTGGGCTTGGGGTTTTCCAGGCTTTTCTTAACTTTGTTTTGATCTCTGTGGCTGTTACTTCATCCCATTTCATATCCTGTACCTTTAAACTTCTTATTCTTTCTTTTACTTCTTCTATCCATTTAGCATCTTTGTTATGTCTCACAGGATCTTCATAAATACTTCTCCAAACTGTATCTATTTTTTTCTTTTCTTGGTGGTCTTTCAATTCCTTTTCCCTTGTGTTTTCAATTCTCTGTAAAACTTTTTTGGGTCATCAATAAATTTCTTATTTTGTACTTTTCCTTTATATTTATCTGCATATCTTCTAAGTGTTTATTCCTGTGCTGAGATTTTTAGCTTGTTATTTTTGATAGTGCATGATAGATCCTGGTCTGTTCTAGTACATTGCATTGCTTTTATTTCATCTGTCTTTCTTAGTATTTTTGTTGATCTGCTCCATCTTCTATAGTCTTCTAACAGTGACATTTCTTGTCTAAATTGCTTTATAGTTTTCTCATTTCGATACTTCCGTGATGGTATTTGATTTGTCCCATTCCTTTCCCTCAATACCCTGTGTTCTTGTGGTAGGACTTTATCAGTTCATCCTGTGCCATCCGTTGCTCTATCATATGGAAATTCACTGGCCTATCACTCCTCAACATTGACTGTGTCAGAGTTTCCACAGTTTCCTGTTCCTTCCCTTGCTGTCTAGCTTCAAGTGAACATTTATATTGGTTTCCTGTGGAAGGCTACAAAATACCTTCATAAGGCACCTGAACAATTGCTTCCTATTCCATTGGTCTCCCCTTAATTTGGATATCCATTGCTCTATCCTGTTGTGGTGCTTTCTGAATTAGATTTTTTATACTGAATCCTTCATTTTGCAAGAAATACATAACCTCAGTTTCTATTTCTTTAACTTCTCCATTACTAATCTCCTTTTTTACTTTTCCTCTTTGTCTTCTTATTTTTGTATTGTAAAGTTTTCCATACCCAGATTCCTTTGCATATATTTCTCTTCAAATATCTTTGGTGCTACTCTTTTTTATTGGTTAGTTTTGCTTTCTCCTTTGCATAAATATTACACCATATTAAATCTCTTTTCTTTCCCATGTCCATATTTCTTCTTCAGATGTCTCCTGATCTTCCAGTTTCTCCTTACTTTGGGGACTCGCTCCATCATGCTGTGATGCAACCTGTATTAGACCTTCTACACCAAATCCTTCACTTTGCAGGTACTCCATAACTTCAACTTCTATTTCTTTAACTTTTGCTTTAGTAATCATCTTTTCCACACTCCATCTTTATATTAATTTTTTATTGCGACATTTTCCATATCTGGATGCCTTTACCTGCATTTCTCTTTGAATATCTTTGGGGCTGCCTTATTTATATTGATTAATTTGGCTTTCTCCTTTGCATAAATATTGCACCATATCAAATCTCTCTTTCTTTCCCATGTCCATATTTCTTTTTTATACTTTGCAAAAATCTCTAGGTTTTGTTGTTTATATTTTCACACTTCCTCAGAGGCTTCTTTTTCCAAACAGATCAATGTTTCTTGATCTATATATTGTTTTTCACAAATCTGTTATATTAATGAATACACACATTTTTATTTGAAGCTTCTGACAGTTTTTCTTGTGGAAGTATTTTTCTTTCCTCTAATTTCTCTCTTAATCATTTTGCTTATCTTGTGTCTGAAAATTCTGAGCTTTTTGCATAATAGTAACAAGGCATACTTTCTTTCTTATCCTCAATAGTCCACTTTATCGTCTTTATGGCTCTTCTTTGGCCTATCAGTTTTTGTGATTTTTATGCACTACTACTTCTTTCTACAATAGGGAGCCACCCTTCCCCCTGGGCCTGGCCCCATTGTAGGAATGTTTCCATATTTTGAGGATTCTACACTGTCCTCTTTTCTAGCCCTGGCACCAGTGTTCCTACCAGAATTGGGCACTTTTTTATCCTGGGTCTTGTGCACCCAGCAATCTTTTTTAAATTGTTAACCTACTTCTGTCCATGATATATGCTATATAAATACAGTCTTTATATCAGTGTCATCTTGGTGAGATTTTATGGAAAACAGAGTCTACTTTGCGAAGGTACTCACCAAGAATTGAGGATGAATTCAGTTTCAGCAATTATATCCTCCTTTACTTGCTGACTTATCATCTCTCCATTCAGACCCCACAAGAGGATATTAAGTCTCAGATTAACTAGAAAAGACATTACTCCAATATGGAACCTCAGCTGTGTTAGAAATGCTCACCCTTGCCCCTTCTGAGCTACTAATAAGCTTAATAATACCTATTTTACTGTATTCTTCATTTCACTATAAAGTTTTCATTAAATGTCATATCATTACAATTCTATGTGTGTTCATTTACTATTCTATGTATGTACATTTATTATTTTTTGATTAACTGTCATAGCATCACCATTCTATAAATGTATATTTGTTATACAAATCTTGTATAAATGCATATCACTCATTCTGTAAAATGGAACATTTCTCCCCACGCCTCCACTAAAAATGTGACTTTCCCAGTAAACAAATGCAATCAATCAATCACTCAATCAATAAATAAATAAATAAATTTAATTTTGTATGCAATGATTTAGTTTTCTTTTATTATCAAACCTCTTTATATTAGGGTTATATTATAGAGATTTTTTTCGGATTTGGCATTTTATGTATTTATGAGGGTGGCAGGCATGGCTTTAATCTCTAACTCTAAATGATTTTTACGGCAAAAGTCAAACATATATGCCAATATCATAGTCACTTTACCGAGAGAATAATTGATCCAGTAATATATCCATACCTCTCAACCATACCAAATTCCTTGGAATTTATTGGCTTTGAGGGCAAAATAATGGGTTGCCATAAATTCCCAAGTGGCCCCTTCAATACCCGATTTGTTTTTTTATTTTTATTTGCAATTTTATGTTACGGAAAAAGTCAGCATGCCTTGCTAGACATCAGCTTTGTGAGGCAGTGCCTGACTGCCTATCAGACTCGGAGACTCATTGGGAGATTTAAAAATTATTTTTAAATTCAGTTGTGTGCAGCTGCGGTCCATCCACGACTTATGGCACTGCAGCAGGCAGCCAACGAGGAGGTCGTGTCAATGTGACAATGTTACATCAATGAGCAACAAGAAACTTGAATGATCTGCCTGCTGTGAACTGTTTGGATGGAATAGCAGCTGTGCACAAGTTAATTTCTGAGAGGCTGAGGAACACCACACACACACCCACCTGTATCCGCAAGATGAGAAAATTTACTTTCTCTGGCTTAACCTCAAGGTAAGTTAAAAAAAAAAAAAAAGACGTGGCACAGCTTGGACTTGTGAGTTTTCCATTTTTTTGGTTTTACTGTAGGGCCACTGTTTAAAGCTGCTGATAAAGACACAGCTAAGAAAGGTAGTGTGGTAATACTGAAAAAATATATACATGAGATGATAGCATATGAAGCGAAATTGTGCTTGAGCTGAAGACAAATCCACGTGATGATGATTTAACTACTAGGTTTGAAAATGTGCCCTATAAATGTGGATCTTATCCATCACTCTGTGGACATTCTGTAAGGCTAAACAAACCACTTATTGTCAAGCTGTAGAGTTAGCCCTAAAGAATAGACTTTTTCTTGAGTTTCTGAATAAATACTTGTGTGACTACGTAGTGACTGATTTTTGTTTTTAAATGTTTGGCTGTACATACCATTTACAAATTGTGTTGTGTTAAAGAGGCTGCCTTTACCACGGTGTACTTTGTGTATGTTAAGGAAGTCAGACTTACAGTGTGTGTTTACTGGAAAAGCAGATTTGAGGGGACAGCTTTCCGGATAACTGGGTTTGAGCAGCTGCGATGCTCACACTCTAGTTAGGAACTTCTTAATTTAGCATATATTTATTTGACACTGTGGAGGAGATGCTACCCTTATCTTTCAGCCATACTGGGCAGTCACTTTAGTGGATGGGTGTTTTAAAGTCCAACTGATTTACCCAAACCCCAAAAGAAAACTTGTGGAATTAAAAATACAATCAACATTTCTACACCAGTAAACAATATGTGTGCATACAAATTCTAGCATTAACGTTCATTGAGCACTACCAAATAATCATTTCTTCTACAAATTTTTGTCATCTAAACTGAGTGTGGTACATGCACAGTTACATGTCAGAAGATATTGATTCGGATGGCCCGATATTTATTCATTTGGTTTAGTAGGTGTGTCTGCACGTACCTTGTTGGCAATGAAAATCTGAGGAGAAAACACAGTAAACATTAGTACATACAATGAATATTTAACATGTGCTGAGCAAATAACAACTTACCCTAGCAAACCATATTAGTCTGTATAACACATAAATGCATACAAAGACACTGTGCCAGTAATTAGAACAACATCTCACAATGAACCTAAATGCATTTTTTCTGGCAGTTCCTCAGTCCACCAGTCCAACTACATCGGTTGGATTTATGCTTGCTGTTAACTGGCAGTTTGCAAACACATAGTTCTTGCTGATTTACATTTTGAATGTGAAATGCAAGTTTTGTGACTTTTACACACACACACACACACACACACACACACACACACACACACACACACACACACACACACACACACACACACACACACACACACAGACATATATATATATGTATGCATACATCAGTTTCGCTTTTGAAGTGGATAGAACCTACAAACTTGGACGACTAATACCAGTTCTACTGGAAGACCCATAAATCTTTAAAAAATTTTGAACTAGTAAAAGTGATCCTTGGAGAGGGGTCATGAAAGTCACAGATGAAGTTTAGCTGTAAGTCAGTGGTAGACTCCCTGCAGTGGAGTTTGTTTTGATAGCAGCTAGTTAAGAGATTAGGTTTTCCTGAAATGAGCAGTAAGCCCTAGTAAATTGGATATGGCAGATTAAAGATGAAAGGGACCCATTCAAAAAGGAATTTTTTTCGTTTCCACTCAGAGCCCTCCACCCCCCTCCCAATTGACTCAAAACTACAAATCATTCACCCATTCGTGAAACCTGTCCTGATGGCCCCATATAAACACTAGCTATGTTCATTTAATGTGTAGGTTTTAAAGCTTAAGACAAACATTCCCGCTTATTTTAGGTATCTAGTCATATCATCCCAACTGTTCACCATGAAATATATTTTCCAGCAGGGTGGTTCATTTGTTGTGTGCTACCTTTTTGCTACTCAGATTGTAGCCTACCTAGAGTGTGTGAAGAGTGTATTAACACCTTAGGTAAAAAGGTTCAAGACTATGATCTGCAATCTAACTTCATCCTGTTGCAAGGATTTTAATTCTGGCAATCTCTACTCTAGTTGCAAGCTCTGAGTGATATAGCTTTCCAGTCATGAGCCAAGAAGCTGTGATTGATTGGGCGGATCAGTGTGTTAAGTTAATGCTGTTGAAATTGAATGGCACAGCCTTATGGTTTCCTATTGTGATGTTGATGTTCCTTATTCATTATTTCATACAGTCGCTGATATGAACGATCTGCACTCTATGAGTGACAGCATGCTGCTTGAAGATAAGTAATTTGATTGGAAGTTAGGAAGCCCAAAAAAATTGTAGCATGTATATTTACTCATTTTATTGATTGCTCACAACATCACACTTACTAACTTTAACCACAAGTAAAAAGATGTTATGAAGGCTTGCTGTATTTTGTCTCCTGTTCTGTTTCTGCAAGGGAAAAGCAGCATCTTATCAGTATATGTACTTGGTTGTTACAAGCTGGAGCACCATTTATACAGACTGATATCTGATTATAAAACAGGAAACTGAAGTGAGTTCATATTGATTCACTTAGGAACAAATACCTAATGGCTCCCTATTCTACACTCAAAATGCCTAGCCAACAAGCTGAAAAAAGAACAGGTAAGAACACAGAAGAGTGAATTTCAAAAATTGCTATTGTCCCTTGAACTTCTTTTTGCAGGGGTGTAAGCCCCCACCCCCGGTTATATTTTATGTTTATTATTTTGTCTGTTCTTCAATTTGCATCTGAATGTCGCTATCCCACAATTCCATAGGAGTGGGTGGGGTTACTTAATCATGTATGCAAATGCTATGTTAATCAACATTGAGATTTTTGGCCAATTGTACCTAATTTTCATGGTCCTTTGTCCAGATTTTTGATGTTTCCAAGTTGAGAGGTATGAATACATCCCCTTTTGGTGTGGTAAAACAGCATTCTTGACTGAAGGTTAGGAAATGATGCTGGGTCAGATTATGGAAGGCAGGGATAGCTGTGGAATCAAACAGATTTGTGTAAGACAGCCTCATTTTGTTGGTTAAGTGTTATACACAGGAATGCTTATGTCTGGTAAAGTTTCTTTACAACTTGACAGAGAGCATTTTCTTAAAAATTAGGTCTCTTGGGTAACTGTGTTGAGCAACAAGGTAAATTATTCACCTAAGACATACTGCTGCATGAAGATTAATAGTGATTTTAATTTTTTTATAAGAAAAGGGTTGAGAGACAAAGATGATGTAAGCTTTTCCTTTGCACTACTTGACTGATTTTTATGACTCTGGTGAAAACAATTTAAAACTTTTCCTTTGTGCTATCTGTACTGATTTTTGATACATGATATATATATATATATATATATATATATATATATATATATATATATATATATATATATATATTATGATATATATGTGATTTTTATATAAATGGTGCTCCAGCTTGTAACAACCAAGTACATATACTGAGAAGCTGCTGCTTTAATCCTGCAGAAACAGTACAGCAGACAAAATGCAACCAGCCTTCATAACATCTTTTTACTTGTTGTGGTTAAAGCTAGTAACTGTGATGTTTAGAGACTGATATATTATAATCTAGGTCTTCTCCTAATTCTGATTGAATTTGTATAATTATTCTGTTATTAACCATGTGTAACTATTTTTTCCTGTATATATGGGTCTTGTTATGTCTTCTGCTGTATACTGTATTTTAACATATTGTTTGAAAATTCTCTGTATACTGTATTTTAACGTATTGTGTAAAATTTTACTTACTGTGGAGCTTTTCTCCCCGGGCCTCTGCTGAAAATGGATCTGTGTCCAGTCAGACCATTCCGGTTAACAAATGTAAAATAAAATAAAATAAAATAAAATAAATAAATAAATAGATTTTTACATCACCCAGAGAGATGCAGTTGCTGGAGTGCAACCTGGTCTTCTGGACTAAACCTGAAAGTCATTTCTTTAACACTAACATAATACAGTACTGATTTGTTCCAGCTCTCTGTGTTTCATAGAAATGGTGTTACACAATTTGCAGTGTTGTCCTACACGATGTAAGGCAAACATCTCAATGTGCATTCTTTTAATTTAATGTTCATTCATGTGTCATAGTTTAGTATAGTTGTTTTTTCTCTTAGTCATGCATTGCATAAACTTCCTTAGTTGATATGTTGTGTTTTTTTTAACTGCTGAGTTTCACAACATCGGCATCTGTCAACAGGGGATAAAAAATTAAATTCTCTATATTCTGACAAAGATATACCAGTCACAAGTTCAATACATTGTTGCGATGTATTGTAATGTATCTTGTTTGCCTTTCCATACTCAACATGTAAGCAAACAATACATTGCTGATGTCTGTCTTCTTGTCAGAAGCTTCTCTATAATGCTCTGTGAACTTGCAGTTTCCCTATAATCGGCAGTGACTGTGCCATTGGTAGTTTATTTGTAATATACTCAGTCTTCTGTTAAAGGGATATATACTAGTTAAGTGACATAATCCTCAGTGAACTTTTCACAATGTAGTGCAGTAGCAATAACAAGAACTTATGGGTTCCTAATACGTTATCGAAAGATAACATAATCGAACGCTCAGAACTTCGAAACGGCCACATTTTGAAGATCTCGTTGTGGGATCACAGTACAGTGAAGATTGGAACTTTGCCCTTTCCTCACTGTAGTGCGATCTCGGAGTTGGAATATATATTTAGTGGGGGGTGTGGGGGCGCAGCCCCCCACAATAAAAGCTTCGATATGCAGCCGTTTTGATGTTTTGCGCGTTTGATTATGTTATTTTTTGATAACGTAATATGAACCCGAACCTACTACCTGTACTGGTCAACAATAAGCTGACCTCTTAGCCATTTCCAATGTACAATAAATGGATTTTATTATTCAAAATAGTACGCACTGATTGACCAGTGCAATTAGTGTGACCACTGTAAATCAAGCACATCTCAATAGAAAGAAATCCAGCTGCTGAAGTCTTAAATGGACAGATTTCTATTGGAATATGCTTCGTAATGCCATCCAATAGCTACTTTAAGAGGAGAAAGATCGGGAGTGCTCTGCAAAACAGTGCATAGTTAAGGCACATTGTTACTGGCAGGGTAATCAATCATACTGCTGGCATTCCTCTCAACTATTAGGGGGTTGGCATAATGTTGAAGCTCTTTACCTCACAGATGAAAGGTACAGGGCTTGATTCTGACCTCTGGTTGCTAGCTGGCTACATTTGTAATAGGTTGAAGTCTGTTAGCTTAGTATTTGCCTGTAAAGCAAAACCAGTCTTTATTTCACAAAGGCTGCTGCCTCATCTATGGAATAAACTTTCCATCTTCATAAAACAAATCCCATCCCTCACACTCTTCAAAAAGAATTTGGATAAATGGATGGTTAACCACAAATTCACTCCTGAGGTATTGCCCATGTCCCTTATGGACAGAGGCAGTCTGTAAAATGACTCGAGGATCCAACACTCAAAGACCCACTAGCCTGATACTAGTCCATCCCATATTTGGGGAACTGAGATATAATACTGTTATATCCTGAGTATTATAGGTTCATAGGTTCATAGGCGTGTAGTAGGCTAAAGGCCCTGGAGCCTTTACAAGCCTAGCCCATAGAAATGCCTTGGCATCATGCCAGCCGATGTTAGTTCCCAGTGCCTCTATCAAGTAGACTCATTGGAGTGATCCCCGGGATGAACTTTCTATTACCCATCCACTCATCCAGATTTCTCTTGAAGAGGTCAGCGAGGTACTCTGCTTGACATGCATGGGAAGTCTATTCCAGAGCAAGGGCAGTCTCTGGGTGAGGAACCTGTCCCTCCAGCATGTTCTGTTGATTGTGGTAATGAGGTTGAGGTCTCTGGAGTATGTGGCATGGACGGATTGGGATTTCTTTAGATGTAGCATTTCTAACAGAGCTGAGTCAGACATAACTTTGTAAATCAAGCATAGATCACCTCTAAGTAGGCAACATAAGACATAGAATAGCTGGAGTCTTTTCAGACTGCCCATGTAGATCCCTATCATCATCTTCATGAGGTACTTCTGTGGCCTCTCTAGCTGTTGCAGGTGTCTAGTGAGGTACATGCCAAATGGGGCATTATACTCAATGATTGGTCTAATGAGGGAAGAGTAGACAGAGACAATGAAATCTTTCCTCCTGGATGCATAACCCTTGGTAATGAGATGTGCCACATAGAAGGACTTTCTGACCACAGTGGCAATGTGGGAGTCGAAGAAGAGGTTGCTGTCAACCTGCAAACCCCCGATCTCTTATAATGCCTTCAGTGTTCAGTGGGCTCCCATCAATATGGTAATTAGTGGGAACTAAGTTTTTACCAAAGGGGATGACGACACATTTTTTGGTGTTAAGCTTAAGGCCATGGTTTAGACACCAGTTACTGGTCTCAGTGAGGCCTTTCTGTAGGATATCTGCATGACTTGGGGAGTTAATAATGATTCCCAGCTTGCAGTCATCTGCGAAATTGGTCATTTAGAGTCCCTTTGTGATGGCCTGGACTTCTGAGAAGTAGATGCTGAACAGGACAGGACCCAAGACCGATCCCTGTGGGACTCCAATCGTGACTGGTTGGCAATCTGACTTGGAGTCCACTACTTTCACACTGTGTGTTCTACCTGTGAGCCAATTTGTAACCCACCTAGTGATATAGGGGTTGATGCCTAGTTTGGTGAATTTATCAATAATTCCCGAGCGAGGAATGGTATCAAAGGCCTTGGCCAGATTGAGGTAGGCTGTATGTTCTGCCTTACCTTCATCCACAGTCCTGGTGACTGACTCAAAGAAGTCAATCAGGTTGAGCAGGCATGATCTCCCCTTTCATAAAACCAAATTCCGTGGGGGTCTAGAGTTTGGAGATTTCCTATATCTTTGTTAATCAGGTCCATGATGATGCACTCCATAGCTTTACATATCAGACTCGTCAGGATAATGGGGCAATAATTCCCAGGGTCTGTAGTCACTCCCCCTTTATGGAAAGGGCTAACTGTAGCAGTGCACTATTCAGTAGGGGCAAAGCCTGAGGTGAGGCTGTGACTGAACAGGGCACACAGATGTGGTGCCAGTTCGCTTTGTAGTTCATGCAGAACACATCCAGGGATATTGTCGGGTCCCATGTAAACTGTATTCTTGGCCTTGGACAATGCAGCTTTCACCTGTGCTGCAGTAATGCTGGGTGCCTGGTATTCCTCCGGTATTGTGATTGGTCCTCGGGTGGGGGGGTAAAGTTGGCACTAAATCTGTCGGCCAGTATGTTGTCAATATCTGTTGGCTCAGTATAGGAGGTACCATTGTGCAGTATCTCAGAGTAAATCTGGGTATTGCCATGGAGGTTCTTGATATAGCTATATAAGTCTTTGTGATTGTTTTTAGTGTCTGCTGCAATTCTGCCTTCATAGCTGGCTTTAGAGGATTTGATGAGGGATTTCAACTTTTTGTTGAGGCTAATAAGGGAGATTTTCCAGTCTTGGGACTTCACCTTTTTTACAACAGTTTCTTCCTTCTGTTGTAGAGATTATTAATGGCAGGGGACCACCAGATTGGTTTCTTTTTTTGGAGGAGAGTGTCTTGGTTATTTTGGGTATGGCTAGTTCCATGCATTTGTGTACATGTTCGTACAGTGCATTGGCGTATGATTTGGCAGTTATCCAGCTATTTTCCATTGGCATGGGTGCCATGAAGTTAGCCATCTCTGTTTTAGGAGTCCAAAGTCTGCTTTGAAGAAGTTTTTCAAGGTAGTTACCTTTGCGGGGGGTGTGAGTGAGATGTGGATTTCCATGGTGATTAGTTTATGGTCGGATCTGACCAGGGAGGGATTGACTTGGTGTAGAACAATGGTTGTCCGTGTTAGTAATAACCATGTCAAGGATGTTGCTTCCTCTAGTAGGGGTCAGAATGAGCTGGTCCAGGGCATTGGAACTGATGAATTCCAGGAAGCGTTGGGCTAGTGTATTGGTGCTTGAGTAGTTTTCCCAGTTGATGGAGGGGTAGTTGAAGTCTCCTAGTAAGACAGTGTTGGGTTGGACCTTAATAGATTCCAGGGTGCTTAGGAATGTGAAGTGAGAGTCTAGGGACATGGTTGGGGACCTATAGCAGGCTATGACCTGGATCACCATCTTACCCAATGTTAATTGTACCTGAAGTATCTCAGATGCATTATGCTGGGCTACTAGTCTGAAGGTGTACATATCCTTTATGAATATGGAGACACCACCACCTTTGGAGTTTTGGTCCATGTTTCAGGGCTAAAAAGTGTGGAATGAGTTATAACCTGGAAGCACAGGGTGCTTTCTACCGATTTAAAACAGGTCTCCATTACAGCACAAATGTCGATGTTCTCCATTTTGAGGAGTGCTTTGAGCGAGTGCATCTTGAGATTTAGACTTCTAGCATTGAGCAGCATGACCCTCAGATTGCATTTATTTATAGCTGTTACGGTGGTAATTTGGTCTTTAGAAAACTGCCTAAAAAAGGCACTATAGGGGTGGGAAGAACCTTAGCCAGTACCCAGAATTCCAGGGGTGACAGATGCAGGCCATCTCTGGCAAAGCATCGAGGTCTGTCAATCATGTCATCCCAAGCAGATAGATACTGGATCCCCTTAGAATGACACCAGAAACTTAGCCAATTGTTGAAGTCAATCATTTTTTGTTTGTACTGTGGTATCATTCTGGGCGATAGTAGAATGCTGCTCAGGGCTAGGGTCATACCAAACTGGATCACATAATCCAAGCGCTCCTCCATATCTCTTTTCATGTAGTCCAAGGAGGTGCATCCCAGGTCATTTACACCCACATGGATAATGACAGAGTCATACTTGTACTTGTTGTGGAGTGACCTGAGTGCGTGTGCTATGTGTCGGATTCTGGCACCTGATAGACAGTTGAGTATTACCTTCTCCTTATTCACCCTAGTGAGTGGGAGATCTGTGTACCTAACTATTGAGTCAGTTATGATTAGTGTATTGGGCAAGGTGTTTAGCCTTAGAGGCTTAGGTTGAGGGGCACACAGTGGAGGTGAGTTATGTGTCCTGTGGTTTGTGCTATATTGTGGTAGTCGAGTGCATTTCTGTCTTAGAGGTCTCTGTTGTTTGGGTACATTTTTATTGAGACCCTCCGCCAAGGTGGATGTGTGGTTTGTGTTTTTATGTGCTAGCTGTGATAGTAGGTGTTCTGGAGGGCTATGTGCTCCATGTGGTGTAGTGCAGGTGTTGACCTTCTCCTCTTGACCAGCTTGTTCGGTCTTGGCTGGAGAGTGCATAGCTTCCAATTTGGTGATATAAGTGCATCTCTCACAAGTCTGAGTATTGGGAGATAAGATGACAGAGTTGTCTGTGTACATGAGGCAGTTGCTGCACTGCCTCAGAATACCCAAGTGCACCAGGTTAATAGGAGAAAGCACAGGGAACTGCACTTTAGTCATGCCAGGAGGGATGGTCATAACTACTAAGTACTGAAGCTATTTCCATGAAGAATGGCACTTATGTGTGCTACAATAATTGCTACAAAAACATGTTGAAGTGCAAAGTGATTAGGCTGTTTGAAGTACAAGAGAGAGGGCAGCCATGGTGGTGCAGTGGTTAGCATTGCCACCTCACAGCAAGAGGTTCTCCGGTTTGATCCTCGGCTGTGGTGCCTTCTGTGTGGAGTCTGCATGTCCTCCCTGTGGTTGTGTTGGTTTCCTCCGGGTGCTCCGGTTTCCTCCCACATCCCAAAGACATGCTGTAAGTGGATTGGGCACTCTAAATTGACCTTAGGGATGAGTGTGTGTGCCTTCTGTAGAAGGTTGGGTGCCAGGCTGGTAACTCGACACTGTAAAAACTCCACTGCCAATCATGAGCAGACAGGTGTTCCGCTGTGGCGACCCTTAACTGGGAAAAGCCAAAAGAATAATAATAAGAAGAAGGGCAAGAGAGAAAGAACTAGCAAGATCTAAATGAAAAACTGAAGAGCAGACTTTCTGGCACCAGTAATAGTTTGCCTCAGCGCAGTGAAGAGCTTAAACAAATGCTAATCCACGCAAACACAGGGTTTTAAACCAGAAAGTTGAAAGGGATAGCAAAACTGCCCAAACAGCCAATAAACTACCATTTCTGGGCCAGAAACCACTCCTCTTGTGATAGGTAGGCTAGCTAGTGGTTATCATTCCCATTGATAAGCTAGAAGGCTTCCTTCCAACACATAAAGGCTTGGGGAGCTCAGAAGCTTACATACAGTCCTGGATACAGCAAATCTGTATCTGGACTAGACTAGTTACAGGAATGGTGGGAAGCAAGCACAAATGCGAGTTTTTAAACCAGAAAATTTAAAGGGATGGAAAAAGTGCCCAAACTGCCAATAAACTACAATTTCTGGGCCAGACTTGTAAAGGCTCTTGCTCCTTTAGCCTAGTAATCACCTATGAACCTAACCACAGTTTCACAGAACATGCCTGGTTTCCCTCATATGTTTGCAACAACCCCTGTAAAATGTTTTTGTTTTTCTATACACACACACACACACACACACACACACGCACACACACGCACACACACACACACACACACACACACACACACACACACACACACACACACACACACACACACACACACACACACACACACACACACACACACACACACATTCTCTTAAAAAACAAAGTGAAAATGAAGATACTCTCTTCTCATCTACCCTATTGCACTTCACTAATGTACTGTGCCAGCGTGTAACTGTACGTGTCTTACGTCTGCATAGTACGTTACTATGGAATATTGAACGTGGTGGAACACTAAAGTGCCTCTGCACAATGAAATTATTTAAGAAAGGTAAGCAATTTCTTTCTTAAATAATGTCATTATATAATACCAACAATACACTCCTGTAAGTGAATATCAAGGGGTTTATCCACAGTTTGCTTTGTTTGATCACGTTACCTTTGTATTTAAATCACATCAAATATAATTAAATCTTGTGGTACCCATAGCTAATCATAGATTATTGCTTAAATGTAGCAGTAGCCTATTGTTGTAAGTAAATTGTGTAGCTTTTTCATAAAAGGAAAACATGTTTATGTAACTTTTTTGGGAATAACACTTCCATACAAAAATAACATCCACATCTTTCATTTTGTGGCATACTAACTGTTGGTACAGAATGACATGGTTTTATTAGTGCATAACTGAAGGAAATGTTATGCTGGTAATACAGACATGATTTAGAAACACCTCGGGTCTCCACTGAAAATGGGCCCTTGGCTGAGCTGGACTAACCTGGTTAACAAATGTCAATAAATAAATTAATTAAATAAATAAATAAAATAAAGTGTCTCCAGAGATGATTAGTTGTTCAATCATCATAGTGAGAACACGTCTGGAATAATTCCAGGTAGATTCTTCAAACACAAGTATTGTATACAGATAACTTCCTTATTGTGGTGTTTGAAATAATTAGGAGAATGATGTCCTGATGTTATTTCCTGGGGTACAAAGGGCAGTGCATGCATTTAATTACTTTATAGAAATAATTGAAGTAGTCTTATGGTAATTTCTAAGTCTGGTGGGAAAGCATACTCTGACTACACAGAAATTTGCTCAATTGTTATCAAAGGAAATTATTTTTATTTTATTATGTTACTGGGGTAAAGGTAATTAAACACAGATGCCTTTCTCAGGAGTGGCTTAGAGACATAAATAGTTACATTAGCTGTTCAGAGGACATGATTTTATACTGAAAACAATTTGTCTCAAACGCATGCCTTTCTATTGCATAAGACAATTACTTAAAGCTCATTCTTCAGATTGGTAAGAGATCGTTCTAGAATTCCTCACTAGTATCTTATATTGAAAAAAAAAGTTTAAATGTTAGATTTGCATGTTTTAAATCCAGCATACACATGACAATGTAATATGCAAAACTGTGGAGAGCACACCCACAGTGCAAGGTTGCAATATATTCCACACATTTAGACCAGCTACTACCCAGACAGGGATTAAAGGTGGAGGTGTCTCAATTTACATAAAAAATAAATATACCTCAAGGCTGGTCAAACAGGACAATGCACTTGATCTACTCCTTGCTCATATCCCCGTAGGCAAAATCCATTACCATTTCCTGGCAAGTTATAGGTCCCCCTCTAGGACCCAGGAAGCCCATACCAAGTGTTTAAATGTATTGGAAACACTCACCATCCAACACAAAACCATATTCATGGGTGACTTTGATTACCACACTATTAACTGGAAATCCTATATGACACCAAATGTGCAGGCACAGAGATTCCTGGACTTTGTAAACAAAAACTCCCTGGACCAGACTGTCAATACACCAACTGGGGTACAACCATACTGGATCTGGTCCTCACTAATATTGGAGAGTGCTGCACACCCCCCTAGTGTAATGTCTTCTCTGGTAAGGTCAGACCATAAAATGGTCTCCTTTGTAGTAAAAATAAAAACTGGATCCTCAGCTAACCCTGGAATATTCAGGAACTACCCTAAGGCTAACTTCCTGCTACTAGGTGATAACCTGGCAAAATTTCAAGCCCCCATATACCCTGAGAGCACTGCCGTCTGTGTAGAACTGTTCACAGAAACCCTCTACAAGCATTTTAATTGCTGCACAGAGGTAGCTGTGCCCACCAGGGAGAAGTACAGAACTAACTCAAAAAACAAACCACCCTGGTGGAATCACAAAATCAATAGGCTGTAAAACTTAAGGAAGAAAATCATGGCCGTTCCTGATTGGTGAGAGAAAATGTCTTAAAACAACAATTCAACACCCCTCACTTATTTCCCCAATGTATTCTAGGCAGTTTCAAAAAAGCACATGGAAATGTATCTTTTAGGAGGCTCTTTATCAGTTCTCAAGGAGAAGACATTTGAGCGCTGCTAAAACATAAACTCTCACTCACCGATCAGGAATGGCTTTTACAGCATGTTACACAGGAAAGGAAGCTTCAGTAATGGGCTCTACATCCCAAGGACTACTACCACCAACAAGTAGGCCCCACAACTGGTCCTAAACTATTAACTTTTAAAAATAATAATAATAATAATAACTTTCTGAAAATAAAGCTTAAAATTTAATAATGGAATAAAAACGAAACACAAAAGGCAGGGAGCGAAGCAGAACACAAAAAAGCACAGGGTATCCTCAGATGTAAACGCACAAGGTATCCTCAGTTGTAAATGCCCAGCAGATAACTCGGTCCACAAGAAATATAAACGCTGGTGGTATAATCAGCAAAAAACTTTATTAGACAAGCGCTTTCGCTAGATATAGCTTTTTCAGGTCTATTTTAATAATACATTAATCATAGCTCCCCTATATATAGGCATGACACTGAGTTGAAAGTTCATTACACAATCTCATTACATATTTAAAAGGGTAAAACACTAGTAAATCTGTTTCTAACCTAAAAGAAACAGTAAGACAAAATCTAAAAGTGAATATGTAATATACACTAAAAACATCACATATATATATAATAATGTCACAGTTGTCTACTGGATACATGTGTGAATAGTGGGAAACGTATGTATAGCAGAATAGACATATTATTCTGTGTTGCACAGATCTACTATACATATAACTGATGAGAAACAATAAATGAATGATTAATAATTAATAAATGATTAATAAATAGTGTGTGATACATAATGCAAATATTGATAATAAAAAATGATGAAAAAACATGCATATTATGCATATCATATATAGAAACTATTCACGTAACATATGGAATCATATATGTATATGTGTATAGAGGAAGGTATAAGAAGTATTTAAAAGCAATGTTAAAATAACTATATATCCTAAAATGGACCATGCATAAATATACATGTTGTGTATTAGAACTACAGCTATATCTATAGAACCTAAAAGCAGAATATATGTCTATCCTATTTATGTGTATGTTAATGTCTTACTTAATTTTTCTACGCTTTCTTAGCCGTGGTTTTATGGATGCTCTCTCATTAAGACCTTCCCCATTGTCTGCCCTTAGATGTATAATCCAATCGCTTTCCTTGCTTTCGATATGATTTCTGATATCTCCCCCTCTTATACTAGACGGTATCACTTCCAGTACTCTGAAAAGGAAGGTATGTGATGAGTCATTGTTCATAACATGTTTAGCTAGGGCATTGTTGGGTGACCCTTTTCTGATGTTGTATACATGTTCTGTAATTCGATCTCTGAATTTCCGATTAGTTTTACCCACATAGAAACTGGTACATACTTGGCATACCGCAAGATAAACTATGTTACATGTCATGCAATCTGCTTTGGTGGTGGTCCTAAATGTCTGTCCTGTATCAGGATGTGTAAAGAATGAGTTAGTGTCTATATATGAGCAGAAATTACAGTGACCACAAGGCTTCGTATTACCTGGGTCTGTGTTTATATTGGTCCCATTAGAATAGCATAGGATCCTCTTAAGGTTCTTTTTATTCCTGTACTGAAATTTCGGAATGTCACCAACAATATTTCTGATGTCATCGTCAATCTGGAATACAGTCCAGAATCTACTGATAATGTCCTTGACATTGTAGTGATCAGATGTAAAAGTAGTAATAAATTTAACAACAGATGTTGTGTTACTATTTTTAACCTGGTTGTCTATAACCTCTTTTGGTCCAAAATATGGTATCGCAGTAGTGCATCTTAAATTCAATGAATCTTGTAAGTTCTTGTTCATTTCATGAATATCATAGCCTCTCTCTGATAATCTATCCTTCAAATTATTGAGTTCAGTATCAAAGCCTTCGTCTGTCGGATTAAGCCTGGAGGCCCTTATTGCTTGTCCTCTGATAATGTTTTTAAACACAAAGGAGGGATGCATACTTGATCTCATTAACAGGGAATTGCTGTAACAATTCTTTCTAAATATACCTGTATTGATTAACCCATTGGGTAATCTCTCAATGTATAAGTCCAGGAACTCAATCTTGTTCACCGAGTAATTCAAGGTGAATCTAAGAAAGTTAGTTAAATTATTCATGACACATAAAAAAGACTCTAATTGCTCTACTGTCCCTTTCCATAAGATAAAGACATCATCAACAAAACGTCGAAAAAATAGAGCATGTTGCATAAAGGGTTCTGTCCTAAACAAAACACTCTCCTCCCATTGGGCCAGAAACATATTTCATCAACCTGTCTGTATATAACATCACCAAAGA
Organism: Protopterus annectens; assembly: GCF_019279795.1. Classification (NCBI taxonomy): domain Eukaryota; kingdom Metazoa; phylum Chordata; order Ceratodontiformes; family Protopteridae; genus Protopterus; species Protopterus annectens. Next base: position 1,649,676,780 of record NC_056729.1, read on the forward strand.
CAAAAATATTATTATCCAATACCAATTCAAGAAAGTGTAATATTAAATCTATTTCCACAGTACTATAATTGCTATGTACTTTCAAATAATCAGAGATATAAATGAGGCCAAGGTCATTCAGTATGACAGTGAACAATGACTGGATGTCAAGGGTAGCAAAAATGCATTCGTCTAACTCAGTGTGATGTTTAACACAATCATAAAGATCAAGCAGGAACTGTTTCGAGTCTCTCAGTACATAACTGTTATCATTTAAAATAGGTCTAAGGTTCTTCTCTATGTACACAGAAAGATGTTCCGTGACCCAACCACGCCCTGAAACTATGGGTCGCATGGGAGGGTCATCTGCATTCTTATGAATTTTAGGAAGGCCATGCATGATGGGTATCAAAGGTTCTTTGATAGTTAAATATCCATAAAGATCTTCATCTATCAATTTACTTAAATAGAGGTCAAATAATATATTTCTAATTGATCTAATAATGCTAGTTGTTGTATCATTTGTCACAACTTCATAGAAACTATCACTCAGCATGTTTTTCATTGCTGTATAATAATGGTCAATGTCCATGACCACCACCCTTCCTCCCTTATCTGCTGGTCTGACAACAATAGTACTGTCTTTCTGTAGACTTTTCAAACTTAGTCTTTCTCTATGAGTTAAATTATCTGCAAAATTATGTCTCCTGCTTTTATTTCCCTTATAGTATTTGTGTAACTCATCCTCAGTGAGTCGTTGGTAGGTCTCTATAATGGGATGATTAATTGGGACATATTCACTGAGTTTCTTGAACACAAATTTCCCATCTGCTTGAAATTTAACATTCCTGCAAAATAATTTCAAGTCAACTACAGTTTCTGTGATTGTACTATTACTTTTAGGTATAAAATTAATTCCTTTACTCAATAGAGTGATGTCATCACCAGTTAATATTCTCTTGGAGAGGTTATATACTAAAGTTTGATTCTGTGGGAACTCTTCTATTATTTTCTTTTTGCGTCCCCGACTATGACTCTGCGTCTGGGACCTTTCTCCCCTTTCTCCAGAGGAAAAGAAAAAAGAAACATTCAAGGCTGTCTCAGGGCATATCGTTCTCTGATTGCTTTGTGTCTTCTGTCTGACTACAGCATTGACATCTCTACCTTCAATAACTGGTTTATTTTTCATAACTTGAACTTTGGGGTATAGATTGGTTCCCTCTTGCATGCTAGGGTGCATTATATGTATTACATCATTCGAATCATTAGAGATCATAGTCGTAGATTCTGTAGTTTCGTCATGCAAAATAATACTATCAACAGTTTCTACATTATCAGTTAATATCGATGAGGGAACCTGTTTAACATTATTAATGATATCTGTATGCACATTCCTATTGATAAATCTATTAGCAACATCCATATTTACACGGACTTGTTTGCCACTAGGATCTCTGTCAAGATCCTCTGGCTCAATGTCACAATTCTTATCATTTGTGAAACTAGAAGCTTTAACATTACTGATGGCTTTGTTCTCAACATTTACAATTCTATTTCTGCTGTAACCCAATCTATCAGTATTAGCAGTAACAGGATGAATATTACTCACATTACTAGAGCTATTAAAAGCTTCACCAGAGATATTAGCATGTTTCATATGTTTCATATTGTCATTATTATTAGAATTGTATCTGGGCCAAGTGAACACATGGCCCAATTTAAAGTCATTCAAATCTCTAATAACTCAAAAAGCGATAAAACAATACCTTCTGGAAACTCTTCAAAAATTGTAGATTGTTTATTGTTAATGTCCATCGTAAGGGCTTTCTCTTCTGGTTCAAAAAAGTTTATCAGTAAATCCAAGTACCTCCGACTGGCTTCTAAATTGAGCCTCTGCTATGCTGATAGTAATTTAAAAGTTGATGTAAATGCTTCATATTCGTCATCTCTGACGTGATGTCATCTCTTGGCACCAAGGCATCCAAATGCCAAGCAGAAACTGCTGTACAGTCTAAGCTTAAAATTTAATAAGCCTTAACTCCACAGGTACAGACCGACAAGAACCTTTCACATCAGAGCCCTCCATCCTCAGGTGTCTGAAGCCTGGTTTTCAAAGAACCCCGACCATTAGACCATAAGACTACACTAAGGGGAACCTTTTCCTCCCAAAGACATAACCCTCCACAGAGCATGAGTGAGAATTTTGGAGTAGTTTTCTCTGAGGTATGGCGATCTCAGAATTAGTACATTTAAGTTCGGGGGGGGGGCTTGACACCACATGGAGGGGGGTGCAGAGGTGCTTGCCCTACCTGTAAAAATACATTTTAAGGAGAACAGTGATTTTCAAGACTCGTTCTTCTTTTGTGTTTTCAGTCTTTTTTCTGGCTTTTAGGCACTCATCATGTCGCGTGCCGACATTTCAAAAGGGAGCCCAGCCATATACATAGTTTTCGAACACTGACCACTCTATACTTCTACTATAATTTTATGACAGCCATGTAAATAGTTATCAGTGAGCCTGCTTTACACCCCAATGCTTAAATACAATATTAACATTTTCTGACCTACCTAATTCCTTCCCTAAGCCTCCATTTCTTTGAATCCCTAAGCACTAATCACATGCTGCATTATCTATTTGACAAACTCACTAATAATACTATTCAAATGTTCAATCTTTAATATATGCTAATGCATAAATATTTTTATACTATAATAGTGACCTCTACTTTCATATGAATGTAATGTAATTAGCAAATGTATGTGCAATTGTTAATGTACAGGAATCTGTTTAAAAATATTAATGATATTTTGCAGTTTTTCTCCCCATTTCTCTGCTGAGAGGGGTAAAAATTATATCTCTGTGGACTATCATATAAATAATAATACCCTAAGTAACAACTCAGTAGCAAGAAACTTGGGAACGCAAATTGACTGTAGCCTAAACTTTGACCACCATGTGTCTACTGTGGTAGGAACGTATTCTATGTTGCACACCTCATTAGCAAAGGCATTGCCTCAAGAGTGAAAGAGGTCTTAACAGCTCTGTACTCGACCATCTTCAAGCCAATAATTCAGTGCAATGCTGTCTTTGGTATGTAGTGTACCAGGCACATGCTGCAACTTGAGAGACCTCAGAGATTTCTAACCAAAAATATTCAGTGTCCCCAGCACATGTCATACATTGACAAACTGAAGTCACTGTCACTGTAGTCAGTAGCACACAGTCTACTTAGAGGAGACTTGTGCCTGGCCTACAGAGCAATCTCGGATCCAAACCTAATGGGAATGCTGCACATCTGCATGTCAAATGGGACAAGGGTCACCCACTCCAGGGACATTAACCTGGCCTGCAACATTAATAGGACCTGCTGGATAGACAGATATGTCTCTCAAAGTTTGCCACTCCTCTGGAATAGGCTACCAGTTCACATCAAATAAAGCCCCTCTATGACCCTGTTTAAGTGTAGCCTGGATGACTGGATGGGAAACCATAAATTCCTGCAAAATATTTCACCTATGGCCCTCCTACATATGGGCAGTCATTGCTAACTAAGATTTGAGTTTAGGGAAGAACCTTCTCTAGTATTATATTAGGCACACGCAGCTAGGCTTATAAAGACCTTTGGGTCAGTAGCCCAGTAACCACCTATGAACCTATAAATCGATTCAGACAAACTCAGTAAATACAAAGCAAACTAAAAAAATAAATAAAATAAAAATGAATTCTCATTTTAGAGTGGGATCTTGTTTATGCTGGCAGAGGGTTTGTTTACCAAATGTGACAGCACTGCAGTTTTTAAGATTTAATTCAAGCCCATTTTTAATACACCAGGTATTTTCATGTGTAAGTTCTTGCTGAAGGGCTTTGGTAGCACAAACGGACTTGATAAGGACTTCCAGTTTACAGACATCTGCAATACTTGATAAGCTAGAAGTCTTAGTTAATGGCCTGGAGAACATACAAGTAAATTTTATGCAAAACAGATGCTAACAATGAGACTTGTGGGACAGGTACAAAGCTAGCTGCTCTTGAGGAGCATCTTAAGTGAGAATCAAACCTTGTACTTTCCATCTATGAAGCAAATGTCTTAAGCATTACTCCCCCATCTTCATGCCTTCTGATAAGGCACGTTACCCCAAATTTGCTATCCATCTTACTACATAGGGATCTATTTGTAATGCATTAAGTTTATTATCTATGTTAGCAGGGGGGATGGTATTGCATTGGTCAGGTGAAGGTATGCTCTGCAGACAACATGTCTGCTGTCAACAGCCTATCCTACCCTTTGGAAGAGGCCAAACTGTAATGTGTCTAGCCTCAACAGAGTTTTAATACTGAAGTTTATCGGGTTAGTTATAATGTGCTCCATACCTTTTCAAATAAGGCAGGTTAGGCTGATAAGCCTGGAATTCTTGAGAGCCTGTGGTGAGGCCATGTTTTTGGAATACCATCACCACTACTGCTGTACACCGAACCTCATGGACAAAACCAGTGGCTAAATCAGGTTGAATAGTTTAAGGAATGGCTCTGCCAATGCATTGTTAGTACTGTTAATGAAACAACTGGGTATATTGTCATATCCTTGGTGGGGGGAGTAGGTATAGTTGTAGAGAGCACCTTCAGTACATGTTCTTTAGTGATGATGAGATGGGTATGTGATATTCAGGGAGAAGTTGCCTTTGGATAGTCATCTCTATGTAAAATTTGCATTAAATTTGTTTGGGAATATATTGCAATATCTTATGAATCAGAGTAGGTGGCCCTATTCTGAATAAGGGGTGCAGCGGTTAACAAAGTCACCTCACAGCAAGAGGTTCTCTGGTTCAATTCTCAGTTGGGGTGCCTTCTGTGTGGTGTCTGCATGTCTTCCCTTCTTTTGGGTGGGTTTCCTCTGGGTACTCTGGTTTTCTCCTGCACTCCAAAGACATGCATCTGGAGTGTTGGCAGTGCAGCATTTTTCATGTTTTTAGTCAATTTTCTGATGTTATCCTTGATATGAGTTATATTTTGATCTGTTGTATAGTTTAAAAAGTTTTTTTTCTTTTATTGTAGATTTTATTTATGTTGGTGGACTACCGGGGTTATTCAATTTCTCATTATATTTAGATCTGGTTGGGACTACCAGTTCTATACATTTATCTAAGTAAGAGGGCATAGAACTCCTTGGTAAAGCTACCTGCTGTGATACTGTCTGGGGTGATGCAGCACAGAGCTGGATCCATCACTAGGTCACCACGGCAGTCACCTAGGGCCCGCTAGCTGAGAGAGGGCCCCAGCTGGCTGAGAGGGGGTCTGCTTGCTGAGGGACTGTAACACCTTTTAATTACAAAAACAAAATATGTCTTTTTGTTTTAAAGGGCATTTTCCTTTAAAAAAAACAATCAACTACACATGCGTCTGTACATGCATTATCGATACCTCTTGTTCTTCCTTCCCACATGAAATTTAACATTCCATTCCTTCCATTCCTGTGCCACTTCTTCCACAAAATGACTGTAGACACACTCCAGGACAGATTTGTGCTACTTTCACAAAATGATTCTTCTTCAGTAAGTAAGGTGTGTGTGTGTGTGTGTGTGTGTGTGTGTGTGTGTGTGTGTGTGTGTGTGTGTGTGTGTGTGTGTGTGTAATGCCCTATTTAGGGGGTACCTGCTTGTTAGTTAATTTGCTCAGGCTTAAACCCTGTACCTTAATTACAGGAAACAAGAGCATGAATCCTCTATCCCAACCACCAAGGTGATACAAAAAGTTGAGTTTCAAGGAATTGAGTGCATAGCTCTCAACTGTTCAGACCTTTGCCTCATAAACTGTGTGTTTTTTCTGGCAAATCACTGACACTAAATTCATTAATTAAATAATTACAACTATTTAAGTTTCAGTCTTCATATCCTTCAGAAATGCATGGTAACTGTGATGTCTCCACTCTGGACCAATAATCAAGGAGTCTGAATCCTCACCATTGGTACAGGAGAGGGATGTTCACTTGGAACAAAAAGGGATACACCCAGTATTTCCAGATACAGCTCTCTGCATCAAGCACAATTTCCCTTAAGAGCACACAGGGAACACACTCAGTCCTGGGTCTAGGTTTCTCTATCCATTCCTCACCAATAAGACTCCCCACTAGAACAGCTGTATGGTTGAGTCCTCAGCTGAGTGTTCAAGCCAGGTCTGCCAACACCCTCTCTGTCAAACCAGTGCTTTGTGTCCCTGCCCCAAGTAGTTGACAGACATACACACTTTGAGATTTGAGTTACACACACACACACACACACACACACACACACACACACACACACACACACACACACACACACACACACACACACACCTGGGAAAGGCTGGCACAGATTTACCAGCTATGACCCCGTCTGCTCAAGCTATAAGAGAGGTACACTGCCATTAGACACCCCAAAGCCAGCTACTATAAGGTTCTTGCAAGGATACCCAATTATACTGAGTGATATTAATATTAATACAAATGGTAGCTTGACCAACGGAGTAAGGCTTCCAGGAGTTGTCACAGTGTCACCAAATAGATATAATTTCTCTCAAAGTTTAACATATTCTCTAATGGACTGGCCACAATGAAAAGTTGAAATATATTCAATAATAAATAATAAAAGAACATGAAAATACTAAATATCTATTTGCAATAAACACAACAGTTTTAGTCACAGGAAATATTAAAAATAACACAGGTGGACAGGTTCACACAGTTACAGAAAAACAATACTTAACTAATCTCACTATATTTTATTGACTTATCTAAACAATTATTATTTCCTGGTTACTTTCTAGAGAAAGGGAAGGTGAAGTAGGTGAGTGACCCTTCCTTGTCTGGTTACAAAAGCAGAGTGCCCTGAGACTTCAGTCTCACCTAATATTAAAATATCACTTTTAGTGATGGATTACAGAATGACATCACATACATCTGGTCATCTAACTTCTGCTTCACATTCTTCCGCCCTTGGCTAGAAGCTGTCAGAATTTAGCACATAGGTATCAATAATACTTATACACATCCCCTTGCTAAGATCTGCTGCAGCTCCTGGAAGTCATAAAACAATTTCAAACTTCCACTCTTCCAGAGTAGCAATTACTTCACCCCAGTGACAATGCAGAAAGCTTCCTAATGCAGACTTTTTGTCCCTGGCTGCATTGAGAACTATAAGATACAATCCTTATGGTCTAAATTAAGTAATTTAATTTCTTACTATTTTTCAAAGTCAGGTGGATTGAGATTAACCTCTTCTCTTCCAGTATCCTCTATCACAATATATACATTTCAACAGTTACAATAATACATGCACATTTCTTCCTCTGTCCAACAGGACACACTGTTGATACATTTTTAACACAGGCAACTTTACAAATACATTTTTCAGCACAAGCATCTGTACAAATCAGTTTGATTTACAAATGACATGCATTTCTTTACAAACTTCCAGCTAGCTGTGCTGGTATATGTTACACATCCGCTGCCCTACTTCTTCTGGCATAGCTGGCAATACCTCACATCATCACATTAACACAATACCTTTTTATTCTAGCAACTTTCTAAGATTATACAAACAATATTTAAAATTTGTCTCTAGTTTTAGGCCTTTGTACTTGTTAAATAAAATCTAGAGATCAATACACAGGAGATTCAGGTTCAAAAGTTTACTAGTGTACACCAGGAGGCAAAAAATGTACAAGTACAGAATTTTGACTGACATGAAACAGGAAGTACACAGTTTTTATAGTTTCTTACATTCAAGTTGTGCCCACCTTACTGACGTGATCAGTCACATGGCATCTACATCACTTTAGCTTACAGTATTCTATTCATAAAATAATGCTGAGGCTGTATATTTAAAAAAAAAATTCCTCTGGTAACAATATGGCCTTGCTTACCACCTTGTCAGACATAATGTCTTTCTGTAAAGTTACTTCTTCAAGGTTTCAGACTAGTTCGAATACAATAGCAGATTCAGTATTTTAATACACTTCTTTGTTCCCCTGTAACACTTTCCCAACAGCTGTGTGTTATCTAGTAACACATACACAAGGCCAATCATCCCAGCAGGAAAGAGCAGAAGATTTTCATTATTTCACATATTTAATTTCCTGACCCAGCAGATAATCATTTGTGAAAAGCATAAACATTAAAACTTGCTTGAGCTAGCAGCTGCCAGGGTCAGAGGCCAACTTGCAACAAGGCACACTGCAGTTTCAAAAACTTCTTGCAATTACACATGAATTCATCTCTTGATTATATCATTAATAGAATAAAGTGCATTACATACTACTTTGCTTTTAAAACTAGCACTTCACATATATTCAAATACATATTTCTCTAACATTTTCCCTCCTATTAATACTTTTTATTCTATTTTGAAATATGCATAATGTTATTTCATCTCCTTACCTCTTCCACTAAGGATTTTCAGCTAGGTGAGTCATTTGATCTATACTTCAGAAAAAGTTTCGTCTGAGATCAATTTTTCAATCTCAATATCTTGGTACAAAGTTTCAGTAACAGATACATCAATAAAATCTTTGATTAATCTTTTCATGCAGGGAATTCCACAACAAACACATGCTCCTAATAGAAGTAAACCCACACAAATAGCAATCAGAATATTCATTAGGATGGAACCCCACCCCCCAAATAGATTCTGGAAGAAGTCCATCAGTGGGTTTGGGCCTGGTTCAGTCATGGCTGATACCTGCTGAATTACCTCTAGGTGGTTATTACTTTCATGCCTGTTGTACGGAATGAACGCACAGCATTCTTCTTTGATAAGCGCGCAAGTACCACCTCTCGCCACTAGGGTAAAGTTAAGAGCCATTCAATTTTGTAGCACAACAGTTCTCATTGCATTCAGTTCATCAGTCACCAGTTCTAGGGCAGAGAAGGTTGCATTACTCATTACTTCGAGAAGTTTCGACAGCTTCTTCAACTCCCAGATTGATTTGACTGTTCCATATGCTGGGAATATTCCTGCCCAAGATATAATAGTGTCACTCAAGTCCATATGAGTCAATTTGCTTTTGTCCTTTATGGTATTATGGTCTTTTCAGCCAGCTTCGATCCGTCCTACTGTATTTACAGGTTTCTCGACTGGACCTTCAGGTTTTCGGGCTGCTTCTCTCACGTTTCGTATCTTACCCAAAGGTAATTTTGCAGTATGTCTTATAGCCGGAACCAGATAACCCAAAAAACAACTGCCGGACCAATTCTCAGGTAGCCATTTGTATGCTTTTTTCCCACAAATATAATAACAATTTTCTACTTTAGTACTAATACGCATTAACCCTGCATGAAACATTTTCTGGTCTATAACTGACAATTGTTTAAATAAAACAGGATTCTTGTGAATTTCATTCATGGTTGTTTTCATTGAGTTCAAATATGAGTCATAATTAGTATTGCAAAAAGTATTGCCATTACTAGTCTTAATATAACACCGATAAGATATCATTATATTACAATTGCTCCAGCCCACCTGGAGAGTATCATTTTTATAGAAACATACAATTCCCTTTTGTGTGACAGGTAAAAATAAAGTTATTTTGTCCTGTGATCTCACAGTCCCTGTGTCAAAAAGCAAATTTTCCTAAGTCTCATTTATCCCCAGCGGGACAGCAGACATTAACAGTCCTCCATATGCTGTTGGTATAGTTGAACAAACCCAGCAATTTGAAATGTTCATAGTCTCTGCATATACACGCTTCATGGCTAGGTATGTGTTAAAATTTGGATGCCAGTCTATAGATGTTTCATCACATCTTCCCACTTTTACTTGTGTGGTTGAGTGTAGGAAAAACCACAACAAGAGGAAAATTGTCACAATTATAGTCAATAAATGCATACTCAACAAAATAATTATGCAACATCTCTGGGGTTGATCTGCATTTCTATTCGCTTTATTCTTGGCCATTTTGCCCTTGTTGTATATCAGTCACAAAGTTTTTATCAAGTTGAAAGTTCTTTACTGGTTTGCAGTGTGTCAAATGGACCCAGGACGTCCTCTCAGCCACTCTGACTGCAGTAGGCGTTGCCAACAGTAGCTGGTACAGTCCTTCCCACTTTGAACTCGCCCAATTCTTCCTCTTCGTCACTTTTAACCACACCCAAGTTCCCAGAGCCAGAACTGCTTCCACCGGTCTGGTCTGTTCTTTATCTGAAAAAGAGTTAAACTGCAAAACAGATTTATTTGTTAACAGTTTCCTCATATAACTAGCTAATCAACTGTCAGCCTCTTGCTCTGTAGGCATGAGAGCTTTCCACTGAGGCACATAATATGCTCTACCAAAAACCATTTTGAAGGGAGTCAAACTCTTCACATTTGGAACCGTTCTCATACTCAGCAGGGCTAAAGGCAAACAGTATATACAACTCTTCTGGGTCTCCTCAACTAACTTCCTAAGCTTGTTCTTCAGGACCCCATTGTACCTTTCCACCAGTCCTGCTGACTGTGGGTGGCAGGCACAATGATTTTTCAAGGAGATTCCAAAAAATCTTCCAAGTTGCTGGATGGTCTGGTTAACAAAATGTGTGCCATTGTCACTATAAATCCTTTCCGGTATGCCAAATCTAGGGATTATTTCTTTTATCAGGGCTTTCACCACTGTTTCTGCATCCAGATTTTTGGTTGGAAAAGCTTCTACCCATTTAGAAAACATATCTACAATGACTAGGCAATATTTTTTCCCTTCACATTTGTTCAACTCTATGAAATCCATACAAATATTATGGAACAGATACGGTGGTATAGGAAAACTTCCTTGTTTAGGTTTAAATGCCCCTTGTGCATGGTGCTTGTTACAAGTATGACAAGCTGCACAAATTTTTTGTATAATTTGTGAATCCATATGTTTGGAATATTCGGTTTACTAACTGTACCATCCCCCCTGTTGAGACGTGACACTGCCCATGGCTCAACAAAGCTGCATATCTAAATAAATTAGATGGCAACATCGTTTTTTTCTCTTTGGAAATGTACAGTCCATTTTCAAGAATTGCACCTTGTTTTTCCCATTTTGTTTTTCTGCTTTTGTAGTAAGCATCTGCATTGTTTTTAACATGTCTAAATCTAAAATCTCAGAGGGTTGTAATTCCTCATTCAAAAGTAATGTTTCTGAGTCTGAGGCCGCTTGCTTTGCAGCTGCATCAGCTCTCGCATTGCCTTTCGAAATTCTATCCTGCTGTTTTGTATGAGCTACACATTTGCAAATAGCTACTTTAGTAGGTAACTGGATAGATTCTAATAATTCCAAAATAAATTGCGCATGATTGATATGTTTTCCACTAGATGTTATCATTCCCCTATTTTTCCATTGTTGCGCAAATACATGTACTGTAGAGAAAGCATACTGACTGTCAGTATATATGTTTACACATTTGTCTTTTGCTAAAGTACATGCTCGTGTTAAAGCTATCAATTCTGCTGCTTGTGCAGACAAGTTATGTGGTAAAGGTTGGGCTTCTAAAATTTCAGTGTCTGTAACTACTGCATACCCCACTAGATTCTTCCCTGTAGGGCCCCTTCTGCATGAGCCGTCCACATAATATGTTACCTTGGCATTATCCAAGGGCATATCTGTGAGATCTTGTCTAGGCAAGGTTAACTGTTCAATTTCCTACAGGCAGCTGTGCGGTGTGCCATCCGCAGGAGTTGGGAGTAATGTTGATGGATTTAATGTTGTACATCGATCAATTGTCATATGAGGTTGGCTCAGCAGTACAGTCATACATGAAAGATGTCTAGCAGGAGAAAGATATGCTACTTTTTCTTTCAGTAAAATTATTGCGACTGCATGAGGCACTCTCAATGTGAGAGGGTGGAATAATACCACTGAGGCTGAGGCCTGTACTGCCATTGCAGCTGCAACCACTGCTTGTACACAGTGAGGCAAAGATCGCGCCACTGGGTCTAACTGTGATGAATAATAGTCTATGGGGCGTTGCTTATCCCCATGTTGTTGCATCAGCACTGACGTCATATATTCTTGCTTGCAATCTATGGTCTGAAAGAACCATTTGTGATAATTTGGGAGTCCTAAAACTAATGAAGAAGCTATCAACTGCTTTAATTTGCAGAAAGCCGTTTCTGCTTCAGGTGTCCATTGTAATAAATCTTGTGCTGCCATTGCAGTTTTATATATCAAGTCAGTCAATGGAGCAGACTCCAAAGCATAGTTTGGTATCCAACTCTGACAAAAATTAGTTGTCCCCAAGAAGGACATCATTTCCTTCTTGGTTGCTGGTTTGGGTGCTTGTAAAATTGCTGTCTTTCTTTCCTCGTCTAATATCCTACCTTCATTGGATATCACATATCCTAGGTATCTAACTTGCTTTTTCCAGAGTTGTAACTTACTTTTGTTTACTTTGTGTCCTTGTGTGCTAAGAATTTCAATAGCACTATAGTATCTTCCCTGCATTGCTGCTGGGTGGGGGCTGCTAGCAAGATGTCTTCTACGTAAAGTAGAATTTGACTACCGCCTGGTGGGGTAAACCCTGCCAGGTTGCCAGCCATTTCTTGTGCAAATATTGTTGGGCTCTCACAGTATCCCTGTGGTAGTCGAGTATAGGTATACCTTTTACCCTGAAATGTAAATGCAAACCAGTACTGACTATCAGGATGTATAGGTATTGAAAAGAAAGCATTGCTGATATCTACCACAGAGAAATATTTCTGTTGGGGCTTTAAGTTATATAACAAAGTATGTGGATTTGGCACCGTGGGTGCTCTGGGTATCACTGCATTGTTTACAGCTTGTAAATCTTGAACCATCCGCCATTCCCCATTTGCTTTTTTAACAGGAAATAGGGGTGTATTACATGGTGAATCAGGAGATTCTACCAGTACTCCTTCCCTGAGTAATGCTGCTATTATAGGCTTGATTCCTATTTCTGCATCTTTCCTCAAAGGGTATTGTCTTTTCTGTGGCCTAAATGCTGACTTCGGTGTAATTGTAACCGGTCCTGTTGTACAAATAAGTCCTACGTCTGACTTGCCTGTTGACCAAAGAGTCGTTGGTATGTCACATAAGGCTTTCTCTTCTTCTAATAAAAACGCTAATCAGCTGTCCTCGCTAGATTGCAAGTGTACAGCCGGGTGCGTCTGTGTCAACCAATTCAACTTTTGTTTCTGTATCCCCTGTTCTGACAATTCTAAGTCAGTCTGTTTCTCCCATCTCGTTACCTTTTCTCCTAAGTCTGCCCATTTTATGTTTTTGTTCTTGGTCAAGCTGGCATGTGGCAATTGATTTGATCTATATAATGCAAGGAATTCTTGAGGTAATGAACAGCTAACTACACTGTTCCCCTCAGTATCCCAATACAAAGTACGTAATACTAATCTAGTTGCACGATTTTTGAACAATTCTTGCTCATATTCTCTATCAGGTCCTGGTGTATTACAGTAGTATAGAGTACAGTGTAACAAATGCTGTCGATCAGTGTCAAGGGAGGGGGCTTTACTGATGGCTACATTCATCAGTAACTCAGTTACTGCCCTTGGACCAGTCGGAACTAGGTCCTGGCTGTACCAATAAAAAGTTTCACCCTCCGATCGCACCACAAAAGTATCCATTTGCCTCTGTGCCTCCATACCCTGCACAGTTGGAACTACTGCTATGCCAAATATCTGCATAAGGTCCCTACCCAATAGGTTCACTGGACATTTTGCAGAAACAACAATCTTACTTCTTTGAGTCATACCTGAAACAGGGTCAGTTATTGCTATATCATAGGAAAGTGGTTCCCTGTATAGCTGTCCATTCGCAGCTTTCACTAATATATAATCAGGTGATTCAGAATGTTCTGGTAACTTGGAGGGGTGTATCAGGGTCCATGATGCTCCTGAGTTACACAGGAATTTAACTTCCCTTCCCTCCACCAGAAGTGTAACTTACGGTTTCGTGTCTGCTAAGTAGAGCTCTAGGCTCAATAATGCTAAATCCAGAATTTCACTTTCTTCATCCTCCATATCTACTTGCACTTCCTTTATTCCTTCTATCACATTTACATTTGTCCTCTGTTTATTAACTTCTCCTGATGATTTCTGACTTCTGCATGATGTATCTTCACTATCATATAGTCAGTCCTCATCTCCCTTATCTTCTGTGATTACTTTTTTATTCTGTTTACAATCCCTCGCTAGATGTCCCTTCTTCCCGCACTTAAAGCATTCACCTCTCTTTTTCCTTTCCTCAAAATCTTCTGACCATTTGTCAGACTGTTATTTCCCTGGGCATTTTTCTTTCCCTTTTTGCCTGACTGTAACACAAATACTTCAGCTCCATCTTCAGCAGTAAAGACTTGCGCCTTCTTCTTCTTCTTGCTATTAAAATGTCTTTCAGCATGTCTAGCATATTCAAGTAAGGCTTGTAGCCTACCTGTTCGATGGTCTATCATATGCTTCATAATGAAGCTACTGATAGGTGCAATTCAACCTTTTAAAAATGCATTTTTCAATTGTTGTTCATACGGGGAATCATTCACTTGATTTTCAGGAACTGTCATACCGCTATGGTTATTAAAACATTCCAATAATCTAGCATAGTACCCATCTACCGTCTCAATTTCCTGTTGTATGCATTGGTTAATGCAAGTCCAGTCTGCTCTAGGCTTCCATTTCTCAGAGATTCAGTCTGTAAGACCTTTCACTCTATTGTCTAGTTCTGCGTCACTATGTGGGAGTGGTTTAAGCTCTGCATTACGAGGATTCCAGGTGCCACAAATCATGTTCCAATTTGGACCTATAATTTGTCTTACTACTTTTTCTACTTCTTCCCCATTCAAGTGGTAACTCAACCTCATGCCTTGCAAATCTTCTAAAAATTTCATAAAATTAACTTTCGGATGGGGAATTCCCTCAGTAGCTTTCCGGATATCCTCCGGTGTCCATGGTCTGTATACTAAGAGAGTTGGATCCTGTCCTGCCTGTCTTGCCTGAGGATTTGGGACCTCTATAAGCGGACACATTTCTTCCTCACTCTCATCCTGTAGGTTTCTCTCTATTTGATATGATTCTGTGTCCCCATGTATTTTACGTGCTCGGGGCCTAGTTTCAATAGTATCTCTAACAAATGGTTGTGGTCTCACTGAGACCTCAGGATAATGCGTAGGCGGACCAACCTGTCCACTCGCTTCATATCCTGAATAAGGCAATGGAGGGGGCAGGGGAGGAGGAGCCATTGCTATTACTATGTTATTATCTTCTTTGTCTAAAAATAATGCTTTTGAATTTTTAGTCTTCTGTTCCCTACGGTTTGCTTCCTCAATCCACCTGTGTGCCTGAGGAATGCCTAATTGGCGTTGCTTTTTTGCCTGACCTTCCGCATCAGATTTAAGTTGCTTAAGGAGTTTAACCAGTAAAGTTTTATCTAATTTACCATCGAATTCATATTTGTTAACTCACTTCGTATAATACCTAACATTATCAGAAGGTTGTGATTGCATATATTTTGCGTCTACGGTTAGGGGCGGATCTCGCGATGTTTTAGTGCACTGATTTCCCATGTTAAAAGAAAATGTTACGTAACCCTTCTTATCACGTGGTACCAAATTTTCAGTTCCTTTCACAGTTTATCTAGAATAACTGCCTACCTTATTCTGTTACCCTGATCTATGACCAAATACACAGTAATTCCTTTTGTCCCTGATCTGCATAACAAATCTTGACAACAATATTTACTGTAACCTAGTCCCTGATCTAAAACAGAAAAAAGGCAAAAATCTTCCTACCTGAGCCTCCGGTATTGAGCCGTCCAGGATCCGCTCTTCGGCCACAGATCAGAAAGTGGCCAGCCTCTTTAAACGACAATTCAGTCGGAGGTCTTTTCACCCAAGAAGAACCGTTTCAGTAACTTCTCCTGCGCAGTATTCGAGCACCGGTAGACACTGATCTGCAGCTGTCTGAAGGATTTCCGGCTAAGAAGGACCAAACTGTTAAATAAAATCTAGAGATCAATACACAGGAGGTTTAGTGTACACCAGGAGGCAAAAAAACGTACAAGTACAGAATTTTGTCTGACATGAAACAGGAAGTACACAATTTTTATAGTTTCTTACATTCAAGTTGTGCCCACCTTACTGACATGGTCAGTCACAGGGCATCTACATCACTTTAGCTTACAGTATTCTATTCATAAAATAATGCTGATGCTGTATATTTAAAAAAGTTTTCCTCTGGTAACAATACGGCCTTGCTTACCACCTGGTCAGACATAATGTCTTTCTGTAAAGTTACTTCTTCAAGGTTTCAGACTAGTTTGAATACAATAGCAGGTTCAGTCTTTTAATACACTTCTTTGTTCCCCTGTAACACTTTCCCAACAGCTGTGTGTTATCTAGTAACACATACACAAGGCCAATCATCCCAGCAGGAAAGAGCAGAAGATTTTCATTATTTCACATATTTAATTTCCTGACCCAGCATATAATCATTTGTGAAAAGCATAAACATTAAAACTTGCTTGAGCTAGCAGCTGCCAGGGTCAGAGGCCAACTTGCAACAAGGCACACTGCAGTTTCAAAAACTTCTTGCAATTACACATGAATTCATCTCTTGGTTATATCGTTAATAGAATAAAGTGCATTACATACTACTTTGCTTTTAAAACTAGCACTTCACATATATTCAAATACATATTTCTCTAACAGTACTGCCATTAATTTTGGCTTTGTCCAGATTTCTTGTTACAAGGTTGAGAGGTATGGTTAAGTGTGAAGTGCATTTTATAATGAGTTGAGAGCTTCAGGGGAAGAGGGGTTTACTGCTGCTCCTGCTGTCAGTTTACAATGTGCAACTGTTGTTTAGCAAATAGTATTGTTTAGCAAATGGTATCACTATTGTGATAAGGAATTTCAAAGTATTGCTACTAGCACATCAGGTAGTATATTTCTTTTTTTTTTCTTCTCATGATACAGATTACTTGTTTAATATCTTTTTTAGATGGTTTTATCCAGAAAGAAAGGAATGCCTTATGGATGACACTGAAGTCTTCAAAATGATGGAAAGTCTGAAAAATAAGGGGAAGATTATACATTACTTATACATGCTGCAAGCAAAGTAGGCATTGTTTTTGCACTGGTACAGAGACTGGGCATTAGCCCATGCCACTAGTGACCCAGGCTCAAATACCACTCTTGGTGGCAGTGGATCTGGGTAGGGTAGGAAAAGAGGAATGTGGTTGATAATTAGCTTTCTTTCTCGGGATGAGAGGTTCTTCACTGAATCATGTTTGTAAGTGCAGACTGATGGTGATGTATATTACCATGCCCCCATAAGACTTTCCAGAACCAAAGCACAACCCTCCCCATGGCTACGGAAAACCACTAAGTCAGAAATGAAAAACAGGGATAAACCTGGGAGCACTGGCACAAAACCAAAACCCCCTCAACTAGACAGAAATTCCTAGAACTACACAATAGTGTCAAAAAGCTAATAAAACAGGACAAATTCCAATACTACCAGTCTGCCCTAGACTCCTCACAACACAGCCCCAAACAATTCTGGTCCTCCATAAACTCCATCCTCCA
Source organism: Protopterus annectens (assembly GCF_019279795.1). Lineage (NCBI taxonomy): Eukaryota > Metazoa > Chordata > Ceratodontiformes > Protopteridae > Protopterus > Protopterus annectens. Next base: position 1,649,694,299 of record NC_056729.1, read on the forward strand.
CCCAAGTAAAGTCAGTACCCCTCCTCTTAACATCCCTCACTCCTCAGAAAATATTGCTACCTCATTCAACACAGACTTCACACAAACCATACTATCACTAGTTAAACAACACAACCCCCCTCCCCTCCAACCCACACCTTCAACTAGTAATCTCCCGACTGCCTTCTCTTTTTCTCCTGTACCTACCTCCAACATAAAAAACTCCTAACTAAACTTAAGCCCACCAAATTAGCAGCAGACAACCTCCCAAGTGAATACCTACAAATCGCAGCTGATGCTCTGGCCTACCCAGTATCCATCTTGATTAACCGATTTCTGTCAGAAAGTTACGTTCCCACACTGTGGAAAGTATCACATATAATTCCTCTTCACAAAGGCGGACCCTCCACAGAACTAACCAATTACTGCCCCATAGCTATTCTCTCTCCACTCTCCAAAATACTAGAGAGATGCATGCACTCTCAGGTCTCAGACTACCTCTTTACTAACAACCTCCTTTCCAATACTCAGCATGGTTTCTGACCAAACCATAGCACCACCACTGCCTTACTCTCCTTTACTAACACCATCCTTCAGCATAAAAACAATGGCTATCTCTCCTCTGCTACTTTCCTAGACCTATCTAAAGCATTTGACATGGTCCCACACAAACAACTTATCTCTGTCCTCAATAACCTATCCTTCTCTCAATCAGTCACCAACTGGTTTCAGAGTTACCTGTCTGACCGCCAACAATCCGTTGTATTGCAGAATTACATATCTCCCCAACTACCTGTCTCCATAGGGGTTCCCCAAGGATCCATCCTTGGACCCCTACTGTTCTCTATTTTCAACAATAATCTAGCCTCTGCCACCAAACATGGCACACTCATACAATACGCAGACTACTCAACCATCATCTGCTCAGCCCAGTCCCTACCCAAACTGCAAAAAGTCACACAGGAAGCCTTTTCCTCTGTTGAAACTTGGTTATCGATGCCCAATTAATACTCAACCCAAACAAAACTAAACTACTCATCATCCAACCCACCAAACATACTCAAAACAACTCTCACTTTAACATCACAGCAAAAGACAACACCACTATATACCCAACTGAACACACCAAATTGCTAGGAGTGGAAATAGACAATAAACTAAAATTTGACATTCACATATCCATGACCATAAAAAAAGTCCACAAAAAACTAGGAGCATTATACAGAAATAAGCAACTTCTCATCAAAGCAGCAAAGATTTCAATAGCAAATTCCCACCTTATTTCCACTCTACTTTATGCTTCTCCAATATATACCAACCTAAGGCAATGCAATCTAAGCGAGAGACCTGCTACAACAAAAATCACCAAATTCGCCACAGGGGCATCCTACCATAGTCACCACTGTCTCTCACTTGCTGAACTGGGCTGGCTTGAACTCCCTCACCTCCTTCAATGTTATCAACTCTCACTCACCCACAAACTAGTAGACCATCCACTAAATGTCCCATCCCTCCAGAATCTACTCCAACCCTATAGCACCACCACACCACTAAGATCCAGCAACAAAAATCACTTGCAGATCACTAAAGCCAATAACTCTGCTGGTGAAGCACTATTCTCTTGCACCATAGCCAAATTATGGAACTCCCTCCCACCCACAATTACCTCCATACCATCATGCACCCACTTCAAAACTTTACTAAAAATGCACCTAAAAACATGCTGGCTATGCCCTTGCAATGCCCACTCTAAAATCACCCACCCCATCCAACCACTACCTTTCTTTCCACTCCACTAACTACTTTGATTATAGCAAGCTCAGATGCTCATAAGCCTAGCCCTTATTATACAGCAGAAACTTCTTATTGTAACATTTGTTAATGTCTGTTATGTACTTCACAGATAAAGATTCTAGTTGTCGACTGATGTACTATGTTCTTCATTTGTAAATATGTTTGTAATTAATTGCTATGTTAAATTGTTAATCGCTATGTAATCCAATGTAACTACTGTCTGCTTATTTTAACCGTGGAGCTTTTCTCCCAGGGCCTCCGCTGAAAATAGACCTACATCCAGTTGGACACTCCCGGTCAACAAATGTAAATAAATAAATAATATAAACTGGCCTGCCATTACAGCTATTGCATAGTGTCCCTGTAGTGGTTTGAGAGTGCATGGTACAATCAGTCCATGATGGGGCTCATCTACCCAGCATCTGCCCTATAAAATGGTAGGATCTAGGTAGGATTTTGGCCAGCCTGATATCAGCAGGTTAGTAAATGGGTGAACTTCAAGAAAGTTCTAGATTATAGTAGTTAAAACTCACTATAAAAAACTGAATAGATGGCATGCAAGTACTGGACTCACCATCATCACTGCTGCTAGCCTAAATTTAACTAGCATGAGCCAAACAAGACAACTGAGGTGATGTCAACATGTGGTTAATACAAATGTACCCTTTTGGGAAGTTGGGTGGTGGTATTTCAGTACTGAGGTGCCTTCTGACGTACATAGGAGGCAAGCTGTCTGCACTGGTTGCCAGTCATGCTAACTACATCACATTGAGTATAGAACTATATGGTTTCATACACATGGGGTCAGATTCCAACATGCATTACACTATTGCATCGTCTTCATCATCAACCCCCTTTTTCCCTATTTTCTACATGTGACTGGAGGGTTGTGTCTATCACGTTACAAATGATGCCGGCATACAGGGTGTGAGGCCTCTTTTGTGAGAAGCAGTAGAGGCCCCCAGACTCACTCTTCTCCTGCACCTGCCTTCAGCATTACCTGTCAGCTGTAGACCCCAGTCCAGTTAGCATAACGGTTAAGGGGTAAGTGGCTAGGCTTAGAATGGCCCACAAAGGCAGGTAGCCTAGTACCAGTCTGTGAACCTATGAACCAGTGTGGGGTTTAAATTCCTGAGTGATAGTTATAGCTATACCATCAGGGAAGGGAAGTCTGGGGAGAAGTAAATTAAATGGCTGTCACAGATTCACCCATCTTTCAAAGAGGAACAAGGGTAATAGTGTTTGGGGAGAATCTCCCAGTGCATACTCCTATAGAGGAATTCCTACAGTCCCTAGAATAGACTGAAGACCAGTGATCCAGGACAGGAAGGACAGACACTGAGGAAGTTGTGCCAAACAAAACAGAATGATTTGTCTAGGTAACTAGAGGTAAAAAATAGACACGGATAAGTTCACCCAGGACTTCAGTAAGGTTTTCAATACCATTTTTCCAGGAAGATTTGAATGGCAGGACAGTAGTAAACTGAGATATAAACAGTAATTTGGTTAGGAAGTGTTTCAAAATTAAACAATGGTGACTATTAAAAGAATGCAATTTAAGGTAAGAAACAACATCCATGATGTGCCTTAGTGAACTACGACAGGGGCGAGTTATTTGAGGGCATACATCACTTTATCAATTATACACTTGTGGAACTGAATATTCATTGCAGAGTCTGTAGTGAAATGACACAGGAATACAAGTCACAGTGCCAAAATCAGTGTAATTGAGATAAGAAAAAAAAATCTCCATTTATTTATTTATTTTTTATGTACCAACTTATCCCTAAAGGGCTGATGCCCGTTTTCAGTGGGAACCCTAGAGCAAGCAACAAACAAACATAAAGCCATAAATGAAAAACATGTATCACTTCTGTGAAAAAAAAACATTAAATACTGTAAACACCATTAGGAAAACAGTAAAAAAAAAATGATGAACATAAGAAATCAGGATTACAGAAATATACAAGGAGAAGCATAACCTTAATAGTGAATCCTAGCTCAAATCAAGCACAAAAAACATACTAAAATATTACATTAAGGTACACCGCTCAGATTATCAGAGTCTAGCTGTCTAAGTAAAATGTGAATCGTAGAGAATAAGGGGAAATGATTAGGATGACATGAGGTAGCATGTAATTGGTTTAGCATCAGTTATTTCACTCTGTGTGTGTGTGTGTGTGTGTGTGTGTGTGTGTGTGTGTGTGTGTGTGTGTGTGTGTATGTGTGTGTGTGTGTGTGTGTGTGTGTGTGTGTGTGTGTGTGTGTGTGTGTGTGTGTGTGTGTGTGTGTGTGTGTGTGTGTGTGTGTGTGTGTGTTTGTGAGTGTGTGTGTGTGTGTGTGTGTGTGTGTGTGTGTGTGTGTGTGTGTGTGTGTGTGTGTGTGTGTGTGTGTGTGTGTGTGTGTTTGTGAGTGTGTGTCTGTGTTTGTGAGTCAATGTGTATGCATGCATATGTGTATGCATGTGTGTCTGGTGGGGGTGTATGTGTACATCAGTGTATATCTCTTAATAGTCAACTGGTATTGTCTCATATTTTGTCTGTCCCTTTTAAATTTTGTTTTTCCTGGTATATCACAGTGGATAATAGTCAGTCTATAACACACTCATAAAGGTTTCATACGTCTTACTTTTCCAAACATGTATGTTGATACACATGATTTCACTCACTAATACATGGGCCCAGAGAGTATAAGTGCAATAAAAAGGGGTCCAGATTTCAGTCAGATCTATTTCTGGTAAAACAATGTGGGGGGGGGGGGGCAGGGCACAGTTAATTGGCACCAGGTTGTTGTACCAATAATATAAGCAGCATATTGAAGGACAGAGTGACTGTCTGAGCATATTAAAATATATATCACTATTAAAAGAATAACCTAAAAGTCACTGAGAGCATTCATGTGATGATTCCAGTGGGCAGAATAGGGATGTAGGAAGCTGTAACATCACTGGTGGGCTTCTCCAAACTGAAAACATGGGGATTTAAGCCATTAATAGGTATGATAGAGTCATTTGTTCTTAAAAGGGACTGCGCAAGAATAATCCAGAGGAGGGGAGATTAGGAAGAGGGAGACAAGCAAGTAATAAAAATATGGAAAGAGTGACATTTAAGAGAAATAGTGGTGATGTAAAATAAAAATAAAGGAATGCATACACGGGAAGAGGAAGTCAACAGGTAAATTGGTTCAGGAAGTAGCTGATTTCATGGTGTGGAGAAAGCATTGTATGCATTTTTCTTTTAGAATGTCTCAAGTAGAAGAATACAGTGACACCTTGATGAGACATGGGAATTCAGTGCTGGATGAGATAACCAGGGAGTAAGAAGACCCCCAGGTGACTGATCAAGCATTCACCCAAGAGGGAAGAGCGGATTAAGGAAGCAATGCCTGTTGAATTTTGCAAGAGTAGTTGTGGGAAGAGAGTTAGACAGATTTGTAGTGAATAGGGTACTGCAAGTCAGACAGTAAAAAGGAGTTTCCTGAGCCCACATACAAAAGGTGAGCTCCAGGTGTCAAGCTGAGGAACACCTGGGGGGGGGGGTACTAGCAACTCCCAAAGCTAGAGCGCAGAGAGTACATGTGTGGTGTACTAACAGCTTTGCCCTGGGAGGAATAGAATTCATTACAGGAATTGTTGGGATGGACAACCATACAAATGCTAGTGACAAAAACAGGAGCAGACATAACCATAGGGGAAGGTCTATACTTAAGTCCAATGGGCCAGAGTTCCTGGTAGACTCTTTTTGGACAACCATGGGACCTACCAGCACACTACATCTAGGAGTCTTGGGAGGTGAAGATGATGGCCAGTTGGGCTCCTGCCAGGTTCTACGAAACCAATGTGTTCATCTAAAACCCCAGTATTAGTAATAACAGAAAATTTGGACAGAAGAGTACATTGATGTTTTCCATCTGACTGACATGATGGGGGTCCAAAGGATTTTGGGTACAGATGCTTAAGGCAGTAAGGATTTAATGGTAGTAGCAGCAGCTTGTGGTAAGAGCAGGCTACATTAAGGGAGAGTGAGGAGCTGGGATATTTGTGTCATGAGGCTCACGTACCTCATGGCAGTATCATTGGACAAGGAACTCAAATGAGAATTGCTGATGGTAATGAATTTTATAGCCATAAAGTAACATCAGAAGTTTAGAGGGGCCATATGATGGTATTGCCACAAACAAAAATTTCACAAGCAGGAAGCTGTAGGCAAGATTCTGAAGTAGGAAGTAAAGCATTTAGATACATAGTTGGGCACTTTGGAAAAGCCACAGGCCCCAAAACAAGAAGGGAGGCAGGATGTTAAGATTTGCTGGACATTTAATACAGCAAATGTCAGTGGACAGAATTTCAATTTGCTCATCAGTGCATTCATTGTGAAGGAGCTCACTCAAGCCTGAGTTGTGAGGCACATCAAGAAAATGCTCCTTTGGGTGGAGGACAGATGGAATTCAGCCATCTTTCTTGTGACAAATTCAAGGACTGGGGCAGGGGCACAAATAGAGTTGCAGCTGGCTGGGAAAGTCATCCAAGAATGACTTATGGTCAGAAGGGGCCACCCTCCCATTCAAAATGAGTTGCTTCGAGACCTTTTGGCTGACTACTCAGACAGTCAGCTTGTTGAGGGTTTCACCTATGGTTTTAGGATGAAAACTCAGGTAATGCTCTCAACAATACATGCAATAATCTATCTTCAGTAAAGAGAAAGGAGGTCTTGCTACTAGAAATTTTGGACAAAAAGTTACTGTTGGGCTGACTTGTGGGCATGTTTAGGAGTCCACCATTTAATCATCTCAAAGTTTTGCCACTGTGCCTGGTGCCCACTAGAGAATTTCATATGATACATTACTTATCACACATTGATGGTGATGCCATTAAACAATCCATAGGCAAGAAAGAGGTGAGGGCATTGTGATCCTTGGATGATGCAATTGACATATTGAGAGACAGAAGGTTCACTTGGATGTCCAGATTGGACATTGAGTCTGCCATCTGGTTAATACTAGTGCACCCACCCAACTGGGATTAGCTAGGCATGAACATGGGTGTAACATATTACTTTTACAAAGCAATGCCTAAGTGATCTGCAGTAGCGTGCTCTAACTTTGAAAATTCAGCACAACAAAATATGGGATCTGGCAGAAAAAGGGGTACTTTTCCATTATTACCTAGATGGCTTCTTAATCCTGGACCCAGAAAGTGAAAGCACAGAGGTGGTGGTGGAGATAGTCAATATGGTGTGCATGACCTTGATGATGCAATTGGCATTGAACATGGAAGAGGGACTGGCTAGGATGATTATGTTCCTAGAATTGCAGATTGATACAAGGGAGTGCACAATACAACTGCCAGAGGAGAAGCTGCATCACATAGAATACAAGTTCAAGGTGATACAAGGTAACAGAGTTGTTAGGGCTTCTAAGCTTTGCCTGTTGGGCAACTGCCTCAGGATGCACATATTGTAGATCATTAGCCAAGCTGTTACAGTGAACAAAACAAAAGCGTCCCCACTGAATAAGAATCACAAAGGAACTGAGAGCAGATCTGCTGGTATGGCTTGACCTCCTGATCCAGTTCAATGGTACCACATATTGGCAAGAAGCCTGGACTAGCAGCATGCAACTTGAAGACTCAGCAGGATCCATTTGTATTAGAGGTGTTAGCAGCAAGATGGTTTTTCACCTCATGGTTAGAAGATCTGGGCAAAGAAGAGAGGAGGGACTTCAGATTCCTTGAGATCACACCCATCTGGACTAATATGGTGGTTTGAAAGGAAGAATTTAGGAATCAAAGGATCCAGTTTTACATAAACAACCAGGCTGTGGTGGTTGTTTTGCCTGGATGTATATGAGGACAGAGAGAGTTCACAGGCTTATTTGGAGAATGATTTTGCATACATTGCAAATAAACATGCCCTTTACTGTGCTGTACATCCTGGGCTTGGGGGATGACACTGCTAACTCCCTCTTGGCAACAGTTTCCGAGGTTCAAAGCCTTAGAGATAGGAGCAACAGTCATAGGAGAATCCATTACAGATATGGTGTGGAACTCTGGGACAGAACAATAGCAAGACTGATGAAGGAGTTGTGGGCATTGTATGCTAAGTTATGCAGTTGCTTGTGGCTTTCAGGCTAAGTCTACTACAATATGAAATTGGTCAGCATGTTTGTTACAAAGATTTTTAGCCCATAGATTGGAATGCAGAGGTGCAGTGGTAATGGCTCACATACATTTAGTGGCTATCTGCAACATCTTGAAGGAAAATGATCTCCCCAACTTCACAAAAGACTGGGGTGGGGGGTAGATGCTTAAAGGTTGGGGAATAATCAAGAGAAACAGACCAGATGCAAGAAATCCCCTGGGGAAATGTTATTTTCTATCCTTTTTGAGAGACACATGGTCAACAGTAAGTAGTTTTCATAATGTGGAGGAGTGGGCCAGCCTACAATGAGATATGTAGGGCATTTGAGCTACTGCAATGGGGGTCTGCAGTTATCAGCAATAAAGTGCTAAGATGGGGGGAGACAATGACAGTCAGAAATGGGGTTCAAATCTGTCTTCAATCCTCTAAGACAGATCAAGAGACATGCAGACAGTTGATCTTCTTCAGAACTGCCAAGGTTTGGGGCCTTTGCCCTGTGTCATGGCTAGCTACTCTGCACAAGCTGGACACTGGCACAGAATCAGAGATGTTTATTTTTAAGACTAAGGAGTGCAAGGCTATTACCGTGAAGCAAGTAGAGGCCATAATAATGTAAGTATTAACTTGTAAAGGGGTGGATGCTGACTGCTTTTTGCTGTATTCTTTACAGATAACTAGAGTTACAGATGTGGGAGAGGGTGGTGCTTCGTGGAAGTCATCAAGAGGGCAGTTAGGTGGAGGTCTAGTGCCTTTTTGTCTTACCTATGATAAAAAAAAATATATTAAAAATAATTATAGTATAGACAAAAATAGATAACTAGTTATTTAATTTAGTGTGAATTTAGGTTAATTCTTGCTGTATTAAAAAAAGAGGAAGGAGTTGAACTATTGTCAGGAAGTATATGCATGTTGTTAACATGTTGTTTTCTGTCATAGGTCTGTTTCACATTTTTGTCATCAAGATTTTCCACATGAATGGGTCAGAGAACAGTGTTTTTTCAACCCAATTGGGCCCAGCTGTGTTTAAATGAAGCACAGTAGAGAGTCCATTGGAAAGGCCAGAGGGGGGATGCTGTGGGAACAGCTTCTGCCAAATGTGTGTACAATGTTGTGAGGTTTTGTTTAACCAAGAGTTGTTATAATTCTCCTGGGGGTAAATTTTTTGGGGATTGTCAGCAAACAGAGTTTAACAGGCATGATATTTAGAAACCTATTCAAAGTAAAGGGTATGTATGAGGGAACTGATATGAGTAGGTCTAAAATACCAAGCAAACTGCATTGGCAACAGATGAAACGAGGGAAAGCAATAGAGAGGACAGAGAAGTACATTAAAAGGAAGGTGGCCAAAACATCCCCTTAGTAGTCAGGCTTGCAGGTTTAAAAGACAGAGACCCAGTATGGTTCAGGACAGATGGAATTCACTTCACAGACATCTGCCTTGACCGGTTCAAAATTTAGATAGCCGTTCTGCTGAAGAAGTTATACCCTAAGCTAAAATGGGCAGGGAAGGAAGAACTGGTGGCCATATAAGTCAGGCTATCTGGTGGGCTAATGACTCAGTGGAGGGGAAAACCCTCCTTTCCTTTCCCCTATTTTGTGGTGGTGTTAACTTGTGGTCACCTCTTTTGAAATTCGCCAGGTGAGTAGGCAGCACTTTGTTACCAGGGCAGGGATGCTATGTGCCATGGTGAGCAAGCTCTCATAATGGTGCTCTGGTAGGTTACAGGCTAAGGTGTATGGAATCATGTCAACTGGATTCTTGTCACTGAAGGTTGTGACCTGCAGGTTTGGAGCCAGTTAAATGGGGGAAGGGAATTATAAAGTTAGCTTAGGGTAGGTAGGGATGAAAGGTATGCCAAGCAGGGATTAAGCAACTGTCATTAACTGTGTTGTGTAATTGGAAATGCCAAGTGATAAAGCATTTGAATAGTTCATGGTGGTTTAATAAAGTTGTTTCTGTCCAGGTGCAGTCATTGGTGGAAGTGGACTGGGCAGATGAATTAAACTTGCATCACTAAAACTAAAATATTTATTGCAGGCTATTTTGTAAGATGTTATACAGCACTTAAGAACTACAAATTAAACTTGCATCCATAAAATTAAGGTATTTATAGCAGGTAATCTGTAATATAGTACACAGATAATAAATGTGCATGGGACACACATTACATTAAGAAATCATAAGGTTCCAGGCCTCTCCACAATGTCAATTTTATTGCAATTATAGATTTTTTTAAATAACTTAGAGGCTTTCTTTTCAGGGAGTCTGTAAACAACTCCACAATATAATGGCTATAAAAATCTACTTTGAAAAACAAACACAATAGGCAGGGAATTTGATCTGTCCATAATGCCTCAACTTTGTAAACAGGAAAGGAAACTATCCCCTGGATTCTTCAAGCCTTGCACAGTGTGCAGGATTAGTGCAGGAGCCTTAGCAGGCAATATGTCTGCCGTGCGATCCAGGAATAGCCTGCAGGGGCGTGCATGAGCACTCCTACACCAGTCCTGCACGGACTAAGCCCCTGTATGCAAATCACCCCATTTGCAGGAGAAATCCATGTAAATGAGGTGAATTTGCTATCCAGGAAGCTTGAAACCGGCCGTGCAGGACTATTGTAATCTGCAGAAATGTACTCAGTTAGTAACTGAGTACATTTCTGCAAAATCCAAAATGGAGCTGTGACAGCTCTAAATAAAGGCTGCATATCACTCAGGAAGCATGCCAATGGCCAAGTATAAGGCCATTGGCATTGCAAACAGCTTAAAAAATAAAAAATCAACTTTTATTTTTTTTTAGCCGATCTCCACTGTTTAAGCATAGGGCAGCAGCTCGCAAATGGGATCGGGGGAAAATAAGAAAATAAACCTAAAATAAGCATTCTAACTAAAATCACTATTCTACCATGAAAGTCAGTGGCAGGCCGAAGACAACATGGCCAGTGAGTAGTGGTTGCTAAGGGGAGGCTCATTGTGAGACATGCAACTAAGCATTAGCAGGCAATCCTATGCAAATGAGGGGAATGATAGTGAATCCCAGTTTTTCCCAGCATGCTAGTCAGCTCCCAACAGTGTAAGAGCAGGAATAGCTTGGTGCAAGCCTAGGAGTTAGCTGATATCATAGGTGGGTGGTGTCAGGCATACTGTAAGCGATTTGGAGTCCTGTAGCTTGGGTTTGCTCCTAGCTTAGCAGATCTAAGCAAGGGGACGTGCCTGAGGCTGCCTAGCACTCTTTACATTGCCTAAGCAGGTGTGCGTGCCACTCACCGGGTTTTAAAGGAAAAAAAGTAAACCAGGAGAAAGAAGCTCTGTGCACATTTGAGCACTGTGTTTGCACGGCGCACCCCCGGGCTTAAACAGGAAGGCAATAGGAAGGGAAAACAGCAGTAGGAAGGTAATCTAGGAGAACTAGCAAAGCTGGCAGGTGAATGGCAGGTGAATTGTATCAGAATCAGCTAATTATACAAGCAGTAGACCAGCCTAACCCAGAACACTACTATAAACTGTGCAGACTCCTTCCCCTCTGGTTTTTCCTATACTCTGCACCACCGGTGTATACAAGCAGGGAACTTTTAACAAACAAAACAACAAAATGATAAGGGCTGCAATAGCTATCATACAACAACTTGTGGAAGAAGCTGAGGGTGGTGAGGATGCGAATGCTGTTGACCAACCCACAGTGAACAGACAGAGGAGAGTGTACAGACCCAGGGTAACTTACCAGGGCTACATGAGCTGGATATTGTGGAGTGCTATAGGGTAGACAGGGACCTCCTACAGCAAATTGTTGAGCTGTGCTGGCCACGCCTCACACACAGAACTAAGAGAAGGAACCCATCCCAGTGGATACCAAGGTATGTGTAGGCCTAAGAATACTAGCTACAGGTACCTTCCAAAGGCCAACTGGGGATATCATGGGCATCTCACAGGCATCAGCATCCAGGGTACTTCACCAGTTCCTGGATGCCATGTCAGCACATGCAGGTGAGCACATATATTTCCCCAACACCCCTGAGGCATTGGCCAGCAATATGCAACTGTTCCACCAAATAGCAGAATACCCTGAGGTAATGGGTGCTATAGACTGCAAGTGCATATGCATCAAAGCACCACCTGGTGAATGAAGTAGGGTCTACATCAACTACAAGGGCTTCCCCTCCATCAACTGCCAGGTCATGTGTGATGCCCAGGGCATAATAATGAATGTGTGTGCTGGCTGCCCTGGAAGCTATCACGATTCCCACATCTGGCATCTGACACAGCTATACCATAGATTTGACAATGGGGGCATCCCTTACGGTCACCTAGTGGGGGATGCTGGATACTCACTGGAGCCATGGCTGATGACACCCATCAGAAATGCACACACACACACCCGAATAAGAACTCCATAATGAGACACATGCACAGACCAGAATTATAATAGAGAGTGTGTTTGGGAGGCTCAAGTCATGGTTCCGGTGCCTGGACACATCCGGTGGAGCCTTGCAGTACTCACCAGCTACATGTACCCAAATTGTCACCGTATGTGCCATGCTACACAATATGATCCTGCAGAAACAGCTGCAGCAGGAACAGCATGGGGCAGGCCCACACAGCCCCCCAGCAATGCCAAGGCCTGCACAGGCACAGAGTGACTTGGAGGAGGACCAACCTTAGCCTGCTCCAGTAGGCAGAAGGAGGCATGCCCAGTATGCCCTGGCCTTGGCAAAGAGGCAACACATAGCACATACACTGACACAGGATGGACCCAGGGAATAACACCACACTCTGACTCTCACATACAGTAAAAGGGATGCCAAACATGACACTACCTATGTTAAACCATGTATAGGGTGTGTACTATGTGCATCCGATATAGGCAGCCCTGCAGCACCATCCTCAATACTGGAACACCCACAAGATAAGTCAATCAACCCACTAATTGTCAAATAGAGTAAAATGTGTTGTTACCTGTATCTATGGTATGGATGTGAGCATGCAAGGGAATTGGGTGGCTGAATGGTATGCCAGCAGATAGTAGACACTCAGAGTGGTACCATGACATCTGTAACAACTACTGAAGTCACCATAGTAGCCACACAGTACACAGGGTGACAAAACCCACTGCAGGAAATGTGCTGGCCACGTGTGTCCATATGACTCACACATGCCAGTCAGGGAGGCTCTCATACCCAACAACAGTCTCAGCCAGCAGGACAGGTGTAGACAAACAAAAACAGATGCTGTGCTATGGCCTCTGAATGATGCCTATGGGTAACCACCCCCTCAGCCTACACAGACAGATCACAGCAGGTCAGGCAGTGGGATGTTAGTTCAGAAGGGTAGGAAGTCTGACACTAATATGTAGGTCAACCAAAGCTAAGCCCTGTAGGACAATGATATGCCTCTAGTCAGCATGATAGGTTAGAATACAGAATGAAAGGAAATGACATACCAGTACAGTCATAGCAAATGTGTACAAGTGTCAGGTGTGCCCCCCATCCTATGTAGACATGTATAAACAGTCAGGTGTGCCCCCCCCCAGTCATGTGTAGAAATGTAGAAACAGTCAGGTGTGTCCCCTGCAATCCTGTGTAGAAATGTAGTAACAGTCAGGTGTGCCCACCCAATCCTGTGTAGAAATGTAGAAACAGTCAGGAGTGTCCCCCCACAATCCTATGTAGAAATGTAGTAACAGTCAGGTGTGCCCCCCCACTCCTATGTAGACATGTAGAAACAGTTAGGTGTGCCCCCTCCCCCAATCTAGCATAGAAATGTAGTAACACTCATGTGTGCCCCCCAATCCTGCGTAGAAACGTAGCAACAGTATACTGTGCCCCCCAATCTTGTGTAGAAATGTAGTAACAGTCAGGTGTGCCCCCCAATCCTGTGTAGAAATGTAGAAACAGTCAGGTGCCCCCCCCCACAATCCTATGTAGAAAGGTAGTAACAGTCAGGTGTGCCCCCACTCCTATACAGACATGTAGAAACAGTCAGGTGTGCCCCTACCCACAAACCAGCGTAGAAATGTAGTAATGGTCAGGTGTGCCCCCCCAGTCCTGTGAAGAAATGTAGAAATAGGCAGGTGTGCCCCCCAATCCTGTGTAGAAATATAGAAACAGTCAGGTCTGTCCCCCCACTATCCTATGTAGAAATGTAGGAACAGCCAGGTGTGACCCTTCCCACAACCCAGCGTAGAAATGTAGTAACAGTGAGGTGTGTCTCCCTCCCACAATCCTGTGTAGGAATGTAGAAACAGTCAGGTGTGCTCCCCCCAACCCTACTTAGAAATGTAGTAACAGTCTGGTGTGCCCCCAAACCTATTTAGAAATGTAGTAATGGTCTGTTGTGCCCCCTCCCAATTCGATGGACACATTTCGTAACAGTCAGGTGTGCCCCCCCCACACCCCTATGTAGAAATGTAGTAACATGTATGTGTAGGTATAATACCAGTGGAGCACAGATGCACAGAGATGGGCAAGATAGCAGGATAGGTTGTAGCATCTGCACAATATGCAGGTATGTGTGTGTTAGGTTGGAGTGTGTTTCATATTGTGTAAGAGTGGTCAGTATGTTTACGTAAGACCTGATGGCCATTGCTCACTACTGCTGTTGACAGGGACAAGTCCTCACAACAGCAGTGCCAAACACAATACCCACCTGTATAACGCAAGCTAGCAGTAAGCCATTGTAAATGTATGGTGGTAATATGTGTCATCATCTGAAAGACTGACATGGCATGGTTGTTGGGCTAGATATACAAGCAGTACACAAGAGAAAGTACCCCACACATACAGTATATATTGTGTCACTGTGAAATGGACACACCCTTGGAATAGTACATACAGGTATGCATCACATTATCTGGTCCTGTAGTAGGAGATACCGGTGTTGTCTGCCCAAACACTCACAGATCACAAAGGAGGTAGGACTGATGTATTGGGAACCAGCTGATGTACCAGCACATGCGAGCATAACTGGAATGCCCAATGCATATCTGTGTGTCATATGCAAGTAGTGTCCATAGCACACATGCACCCAGCTCACGCAAACAACACCCACAGGTGCCTCTCTGGTTGTACCCCTGCTGTGGAGAATGGGTACAATATGACCCCACCTGTATATGGAAATAGCAATAGAATGCAGCATGCAGTGCAGGTGTCCCATGCAGGTGTGTCGTTAGCTGTAGGTAGCACCCTGCCAGCATCCACCTAATCAAGACTGATAGAATGTATTGGCATGAACACCTAGCATATCTACCCTGTCACCCCAGGGGAATATACTGTATGGCGGTCTGAGACTGTATGACTGGCAGAATGCAATGGCCTGCTACATCTGGCCCGCATCAACACCTAATGGCCCACAGGCCTCTGCAAAGGGCCTGTGTCTCACACAAACTGCCAATTTTAAACAGGTTACTACAAAAAGCTAGAAAATGATCCAAAAAACCAATTACTACAGCTCTGGTTGCTGAGGTCACACTTCCAGGAGGGCTGTAGCTGCTGCCCAAGGCTCCCACTCCACTGGTGAGCAAAGAAACTTGCCTTCTACCCAAAGGTAATGGACCACAGCCACAGGACACACACCACAGCAGGAATGCCTGTGGTCTGGTCTAAATGGTGAGAAAGTGAAAAATAATTTTTTTTTGTTTTGATAGAATTTGTTTTTTTGTTTTTGACAGAAACACAAGAAAAATAGAAATAACAGTAAATCAGTTACACACACTCCAGCACAAACAAACAAACAAACAAACAAAAAAATCAAAGAAAAAAAAAAAAACCGAAACTTTTAGAAGAAAGTCGACTAAAATGTAACTTTAGATGAATAAAAGTTTAATGTTATGTCATGGACATCCAAATAACAGCACAACACACTCTACATGAACCATAGCCAAGGCCATGTGGATAAACCACAGTAACATGTCCACCATATCCAACTGCATGAACTTTGGACCAACACCAAAAATACAGCTGTGATGGGGTGATAACCTTAGGGAAAGTATCAGAGAATGTATGCATAATGTAAGGAAGAGGATAGAATAACAGAGAAGGGGTGGGAGCGTGGGCAGCATGGAATGTGCAAGGTCCAACACAAAACTGTGTGCACACACTATCCCTGGCTATAAACACATAAATGGGTGGCTACATACCTGCCCGTATACCACAGTAGGAGTAATGTCCTGACTCATGGCCTCTGCCTCTGGGTAACCTGTGCAAATTTCTACAGTTGTGAGGTATTGCCATAGCAATATAAGGCCATACTGACATGTTGATGGATGTACAAGTATGGGATCCTCTGCCAGGACTGTACCAAGGTGTTGAACTGGATACACAGACTAGTCTGCAAATGTCTGCAGATCCCCCACCAGGATGCCATAACCTACCATGAATATGTAGGCGTCTGCCCACAATACCACACAAAGCTGCAGTTACCCTTGTCCCCCAAGACATCACTGTGAGCAGGAATGTCCATCTGACAGTACATGAGGACAGAAAACATCACAGTGTATAACAGTACACATGTCTGAATATCTCTGCTAACAGCAGTACCATGTAGCTGAAGCAGCACAGACACAATCACAACCTACAGTACACACTATCCCCTGCACACTTTGTCCCCATATTGCCAAATGATCGACGGATACCCTGCAGAAACAGTTTGCTACCTGTAGGTATACAACACAAAGGTCTGCAGTGGAATACAAATTACCTGGAATCAATCCACACATGCAATACAGAAGGCCATACTGGGCATGCTCATGCACTTAGAGAAATGAAGGCAATATCAGACAACAGCATACTGAAAGGTCATACTGGGCATGCTCACACACATAAACAAATGAAACCCATGTCTGCAAACAACAGTGAAACAGACATATCTGACAGTTGCAGATGTTAAACAATTGAAACCCATGTCTGCAAACAACAGTGGACCAGACATATCTGGCAGTTGCAGATGTTGGTGCAGACACTCATTGGTATGCATCACTCATGCTTTGCACATACAGTGGATAGGAATACAGGCATATATCCAAGGACAACACATTATAATAAGCCAAAAGTAGACATACATAGATGTGTGGAAGAGCGTGACTGTGACAAGGAGCCATCCATTATGAGGCCTGTCCCACCTAGCACAGACAAATTGCTACAACCACATGAGATTCAGATGTCACTCACTGTATATACTAGCTACTGGTATCTGTCAGCATTACTATGTGGTGCAAGTGTAGCTGTGCAACATGACTGTACAAGGAAGTAGTCATCTTGCAGCTGTATACACATACCTGTGGAATATAACCCTGCGTGTGCCTGCATGTGGTGTGGCAACCTCTAGATGAATGGGTTATGGCCCATGCACACACACTGGCCTCCCCATAGCCCTACTATGACAAGGCTGCTGAGGTCATACACTTTGAAATACACCTTTGGGAAAATCATAGCCCAGTAATCTCCATGGTGCATCCTGTAACTGTGTACTGCTGTAGTGTGAGAAACTAGTTAGGTAGGAGTTCTAATCCAAGACATGGTAACTGTGTGTGTGTGTGTGTGTGTGTGTGTGTGTGTGTGTGTGTGTGTGTGTGTGTGTGTGTGTGTGTGTGTGTGTGCTATTCACACTCACTCCATTTCAAATGCCCTACTTTGACAAGGCTGCTGATGTCATCCACTGTGAAATACACCTTTTGGAATAGTGTAAACCAGTAATCTCCATGGCGTTTCCTATAACTGTGTACCACTGTAGTGTGATGACCTAGTTAGGTAAGAGTTCTAATCCCAGACATGGCAAGTGTGTGTGTGTGTGTGTGTGTGTGTGTGTGTGTGTGTTTATGTGGAGCAATTCTTTTTATGATAGTCACATTCCCTACAATTCAAATGCCCTACTTTGCCAAGGCTGCTGATGTCATTCACTGTGAAATACACCTTTGGGGAAAGGGCACTGCAGCAGTCACCATGGTGTATCCTATAACAGCATCATGCTGTAGTGCGATTTAGAATTCTGGTAGGGGTTCTATTCCCACCCATGGCAGTTCTGGATGTTTTTTGTGTGTTTCAATGTCTGTATACAGAACAATGGATTTTAGGCTAGTCACACAGTACAATTCAAATGCCCTACTTTAGCAATCCTGCTGATGTCATTCATTGTGAAATACACCTTTGGGAAAGGGGCACTCCAGCAATCTGCATGGTGTGTCCTATAACAGCATCATGCTGTAATGTGATATAGAACTCTGGTAGGTGTTCTATTCCCACACATGGCAGTTGTGGATGTTTTGTGCATGTTTCTATGTCTGTGTATGGAGCAATGCATTTTAGGCTAGTCACACTCAGTACAATTCAAATGCCCTACTTTAGCAATCCTGCTGAAGTCATTCACTGTGCAATACACCTTTGGGGATGGGGCCCTCCAGTAATCCTCGTGGTGTGTCCTATAACAGCATCATGATGTAGTGTGATATAGAACTCTAGTAGGGGTTCTATTCCCACACATGGCAGTTGTGGATGTTTTGTGTGTGTTCCTATGTCTGTGTAGGGAGCAATGCATTTTAGTCTAGTCACACTCAGTACATGTCAAATGCCCTACTTTGGCAATCCTGCTGAAGTTATTCACTGTGAAATACACCATTGAGGAAAGAGTACACCAGTAATCTCCATGGCACGTTCTATAACTGCATACTGCTGTAGCATAATATACTAGTTAGGTCCGAGTTCTAATCCCAGACATGACAAGTGTCTGTGTGTGTCTGTGTTTGTCATTCGTATCCTGTGTGGAGGTGGCCTTGAGTGTGTAACAACTTGACTTAATGTAGAGCGGGTTTTGCAAACTTCTTATATGGTGGCTCTAGTACATATATATATATATATATATATATATATATATATATATATATATATATATATCACAATGTCCACTGTACAGGGATAACAGATTTGAAATAGCCAAGAGGCTGGGGTGCAAGTCCATACCCCTACCTGTAACATGAATGCCAGCTGAACTACGTTAGCGACCCTTGTATTACCCAGAGAATACTCTCAACCCATGTCTCATACACACACACACACATGCCTAGGCAACACCCGCTATGTTGGTAGTACCCTGCATATTGCCCACTGATAGTAACCATGGTGTGATTGCAGTGGGCTACAGAGGGCATGGCACCCTGTCCATCAGTCCAATAGGCACATACATGCCAACAGTGCACCTCCCCACTGTTTCCCACTGGACACCTTCAACACCTCTGGTGCCAGCAAATGTGACCTACAAAGGACATACCATGCCTGAGACACAAGCCCTGCATGGACAGATGCCACTGACACCAGGGAATACTGGTATCATGCTATCAATGTAGGTGCAGGGTCAACCTGCTGTCCATTAACAGTTCCTGCCACATAAAACCAGGACTGGTACATCTGATGTTAGCAATCTGTGTACACATGGGCTAGATACCCCAGGTATAGTTCCACGTGTCACTGTACATGCATGTGGGAGGTGTGCACATCCCAGACACTGTCCATGTCATGGACGAAGGAACACATACATGGCAAGCAATGCACAGTATTGGCCACACGCAATAGTCACCCAGGTGACTGGATGGTGAATACTACACCCACCTGTGTGGGTAAATCCCGACACTACACCCCTGAGCCACAATGCAGACCATTGTCATATGGCCTGATGCCAAGGTATACCCATCACCTAGCCTTGTATAGCCATCTGGCACCGTTAACTACTACACACCCGTAAAGCAATGCACCCATTCATGTCAGTACAGGCACCCATGTCTGTGTGTGTGTTGTATGATGCGTATGACTACCTTCACATTCACTAAAAACCCCATTGGCATACTGAAGCATGCTGTCTGATGTCAGAAACCTCCACATACCCTTTCCCATATAAACTATGCATGACCCCTGTGGTACATGTGATACCTGCACAGTACTGTGTTGTGGCAATTCCACTAGTGATGAGTTGTATTCCTGGCCCTGCCAAGTGTGTCAATGTGTGTGCTTACCTGTTAGAGCATGGCTGTGTTGATGCAGACACCTGTTCATGTGGACAGGCACGTGTACTACACCTACCATGTTGCTACCATATCCCAGTGGCAGATATCACTTACCATCACATATACATTCTGAGGGCTTCTCAACATGTAACCTATGTGGCATATCTAATAACTGCGTAGTCATGTGATAGCACTACTTAGTCATTAGGGGTTTGATACCATGTACTGGTAGTTGTGTGACACAAACATGCTTAAGATGTAGTCTCCCACCCCTCCCTGATTTTTCTTTGCCTCTGTATGCCTCTCTCACTCCCTCTCTGGTGGATGTGGAGGCTTACACCTGCTTTGTTTAGGCAGCAGCATTTGTATTTTAAGTGATGCTCATGATCAGCTGATGGCCTCTGCATGAATTGCAGCCCTCCTCTAGATGACTGCATGTGGAACAGCTGTGGTAACATTCCCATAGCCAATTGCATGGAAAGACACTCCAATATCTAGGAACATCTTATTGGTGTTGGGCCTTTCATTCACTGTGAGCAAGAACTCGATCTGTTGTTTGGCAAACAGCATCTCAGATGGATTGGGAGTTACCTCTAACAACATACACTGTGGAAACAAGCCAACACACAGGAGGGTGATGTGCTTGACCTGACTACAGATTCTAAGTGTTGCTATACTGCATTTGGAGTAATGTTGGCTTAACAGGGTGTGTGTGGATATGGCTGTCCTACCAGTTTTAATACCTGCCATGTCAGTGCTGTTTATGAGGGAACCCTCATCTGTAGGGTCATCTGCAGACTGAGCAGTGTGTGGTGCCATTTTTTCATATGTTACCCACAGAGCACCTATCTGTGAACTGCAGAAGGTAGTGTAAGGATTTCAGTCTGTAGATGGTGACAGCCATGAGAGTTACTGACTTCATATCCCTCATAGGACATATGTTGCAACAAACCATGTTACAACAGAAAAATGTATGACGTTATCAGAGCAACATGTCAATATTGGCCCTGTGTATGTGCCTCCAGCCACAACCCTGTCAACCTTTGTACATATGTCATGCAGTAAGGGGTGCATATGTGCTGTACACCATAATTAATGACATTATATTTGATAACAAGCCAGTGAGATATCAGACTGCTACACATGTTATATATAGTTGGGGTTATATTTGATGACATAACCTGGACATTCTGTGGTTGTGTGTACAGTATTGAGGTCTGTGTACTTAAGGTGATTGTCAACTGTGTGTGTATTGTTAATATGTACCTTGGCCTGTGTACAGACTGTGGTAGATGCCATTGCTCTTGGTCCTGTTCTATCTGATGTTACATGCTGCTCCACTGTATATTACCCAGCTTACATGTTTTTAGGGCCACAAACACACATGTCCCATACCACAGACAGGCATCGGACCACACTGTGTAGTGACACAGTATACATAGGGTTAGTGTGTGAGTGGCACATGTGAGGTTGGTGTTGAACAGATATTCCATATACTGTAATATTATGCTAGCTTACCATATGTGGCTGTAGCTGTGTCCACATTGGTTGTGGTTATGCACTGTCACACAGATGTATGTAACTCTGTGCTGTGGCATGCCTGTAGAGCCTGCTATATATGCAGGTACATGTGCATTCCCCCATAAGAAATGTAGGCCAGTGTTGAGCCAGTCTGCCTGTACCCTGCACAGTGCTTTGTTACATGCCTAGCAGCTTAGTGTATTTACCCAGTGAGATGTAATGTCCAGATACTTGCCAGATGTACTGCTGCTGGGCCACCATAACAGTCATGTATATCAGACAGAGCAGTGGGATGCTGTACAGATGTATGTTAATATCTAGTGGGTAGTATGTGGCCATGGCACCTCTGTACCAGTGGTTATTATGTGGCAGGACAGACAGGGGTGTGTGAATGCATAACCTATGGGGGCAAATATATACCAGTAGTTACGTGTTATACCCATCTACATGGCTGTTAACATCCACATAGTCAGGACTGGTCCACATGTCTTGCACTAAGTGGTTATGTGTATACCTCTGGATTGTCAAGAGTGTGTCAGACTGTCCACATATATTGGCCAATATCTCTGCTGCTGTCCACAGGAGGATTACGTGCTAGGAGTGGTACTGTATTATGATGTCTTTATGATGTCTGTCAGTAGCCAATGGGGAACATGTTAAAAGCAGATGTGACCTCCCACACACACCATGGCTCTGAAGACAATCCCTATTACAGTAGCAATAGTCTACAAATATACCTGCTATACATACCTGACATCCCCTTGCACTACGAAGTTGGGACTATAGAGGCTGAGGTAGGGTTACACTCCATGTTCAGGACATATTGTGAAGATATATGTACATACAATTATCCAGATATCTACATAGATACATACACATATACATATCAACATACATAGATGGATATGTATATGTACATAGATATAAATATAAACACCCAGATATATACATATACAGAGCAATACATGTCTACACATATATAGATAGAGATTCATATGCATATATACATATGGATCTCTACATATATATTGACAGTAGTAGATATATCAGAATAGATATGTATGCACATATAGTTATTGATATCTACATATATATACCAACATAACTAGGCATATCTGTACACATAGGATGTGCATAAATTATAGCTATATTTACATATATATATATATATATATATATATATATATATATATACACACATACACATTATCTATATATACATATATCTATATTTACATATATGTATATGGGAGTGCTACAAAATCCTGAAAGCCCAAACTTCTGAAGACCAAGCTCCTGAAAGTTAAAAATCCTGAAAACTCAGACAGCTGAAACCTCAACATCCTGAAAACACACAGGATACCAACACACATTATATTCCAGCACAAGTACATACAAAAACAAATAAAACACAATCCATATTGCTCTTCTCCAGGTATAACCAGGGCGGCATGCCCCCTTGTACCCCCCATGTGGGGGGGCTAAGCCCCCCCTGCTACTTAAATATATCAACTCAAATATTGCACTTAGTGTACTAGAGTGCAATCTCTGCATTGTTATATTCCCCTACACAATACATTTTTGCCCTTATGCACTCCAGAGGCCAGTGTATGTAACAGTGGTATATGGCCCTGTATTATTGAGTCTTGGTGTGGGGGGGTGTACCATAACTAACCTAGGCTGTTACAACATGTGGGGATATCAGAGGTGAGCTGCCTTAACGTATCTGGAAGTACATTACCATACAATCCATCTTGGGTAAATGCAGGCCTACTGCCACCTGCCATACAGACTGTTCTGTCTGTCACTGTGCTTGTGATGGTGTCATTTAGGCTTTGTTATGTAACAGTTACATCCATTGTGTCAGCTGAGGTCTTTACCCCCTAGGGATTGTTTACAGAGTGTAGATAGAGGCTGCTGAACTATGCATCTGTATTACTTACTGTTGATTGTTTGGTATCCTGTGTCCCAGTCTGTCTTTACTATTGTACTACTTGATGGCCTTGGCCTGGACAGGAACATTTCTAAACTTTTCCAGACTACTGTATTAGTAAAACTGTTTCACAGTTGCATTACTCAGTTTATATGGAAGTGCATGTCTAAACAGCTATATGACATATCATATACAGCTGTTATAGTACACAAATAAAGCTTTCACTTTTGTGCATACATGAGTGTGGTGTTATATCCTTTGACCTCTCTGTGAGTATATGTTGCAGGCAATGATTGTCATTTGTATGGGCGGCTCATACAGTCTGCAGTTGGTAAGGTGGTAAATGTAGTAATAGTGGCTGTTCCATACTGTGTGCACCTTCTACGTATGTATCTTACTCTACATATCTCTGCGTGTGTATGTGTAGTTGCATATATATGTATATATATATATATATATATATATATATATATGTATATATATATATATATATATATATATATATATATATCTGCATCTGCATATATGTGTCTGTGGATATGAATCCTAGTATGTTGATTGCTTCCACATTGTACATTCTCTATGGGAGCCAGACTGTACTGCATGATATGTTACTGATACCAGCCTGACATTATATAGGTGGGATGGAGTACTGTTAACATCTTGTGCCCATGCCGTGTCAGGTCCTGGGTATCGGGGCTGCAACAGTTGGTAGTGTATTGCAGGGCAGACGTGTTTGACTGTGGGGGGGGGATGCCTAATCATACAAGACGTATGTTGTTTGGGGCCTCTCATTCTCAGTAACGGTGCATGTGGACATCTATGTTTATGTTATGTTCCCATTGTTATCTACAGATGTATGTCCGTATATATATATATATATATATATATATATATATATATATATATATGTGTGTGTGTATATGTGTGTATATATATATATATATATAGATATATATATCTGCTTACATATACATAACCTGCTGTGTGTATATATATATATATATATATATATATATATATATATATATATATATATATATATATATATATATATATATATATATATATATATATATATATATATATATCTACATATATAGATATGTTATATCTATGTAGATATTAATATATATACACACACACATGCATCTACATTTTGGAATTCATTCCCTGTATTATTGTATGACTGGGCTGGATGATATGTTTATGAAATCATCAGGATTATGTATGTCTGACACGGCTTAGTGGTAAATCAATTTGGCTATGGTGTACAGTGTCTTGGGTGTGAGCTTAGCAATGCTGTTTATTTTGTTGTTAGGCAGAACAAGGGCCAATGGATACAGCGTGATTAAGGCATTATTGAGCAGTTGTAAGCTGATTTTTGTGGGTTTGCGCGGAGGTAAGCACTGCTAACTTCTGGTTACAGTTTTTTTATACTTATTTAGCATCTCAGTTGCTTAACCTGTGTAGGCATTTCTTACCCCAGTGCAAACAGGCTTAAACCCAAAAAACTCCAGCTTTACTCTATAGCATATCGCCTACTCCGAGGTGATCTCTGCCAAACATATAAAGCTATGTCAAACCCAGAGCTGTTGGACATGCTACACCTAAAGAAATCCCAGTCCCTCCAAGCTACACACTCTAGGGACATAAACCTTGTCACCACAATAAACAGGACACACTGGAGGGATAGATTCCTGTCCCAGAGACTTCCTATACTCTGGAACAAGCTACCCATCTATATCAAGCAAAGTTCTTCATTAGCACTCTTCAAGAAAAATCTTGATGAGTGGATGGGAAATAGGAAATACACCCCGGGAATCACTTCTGTTTCTCTGCTGGACAGTAGCACAGGACAATAACTTTCTTGGGTGGCGTAAGCTATGGTACCTTGCTGGCTAGGCTTACATAGGCCTTTGGGCCGATAGCCTAGTACCTACCTATGAACCTATGAACCCACTTACTGCTGCTTAAAAGTGCTCACTCCTGCTTACCCCACACTAATTTCTTTAAAAGAAAAGAAAAAAGGGTTGATAGAAAAGTGGTGAAAAAGGGGCACAAATAGGGAAAGACAGTTGGTAAAGTAGCTAGTGATGTGCAGAAAGGGTGTAGGGAAGGTCCATAGTTGCCCATTTCTTCTACAGCAACAACTGTGCATATGCACTGAATTTGTAGGTAGATTTGGACACTCAAACCCCTGAGAGAGGGGTGAGGACAACAATAATATGTTGTGATGCCAATTAGACCTGATTACATGTGTCCAGTGGACATGTATGTGAAATGGACAGCTATGTGATTTATTTTGTGGAAACAGATTGCCCTTTTCTTTTCTTTTTTTAGGTGAGAGTGGGATGTCGGGGAGGGCTAGTAGGTATATTTGGGGAGGTAGGTTAACAGACAAGACACATACAGGGGCAGTATATGACACATGTAGGGGGTAAACACCTTGACTGGGAGGAGTGTTGGAAAATCGGAAGCCCATGAGCCCCCTAGTGGAAACAGTGGGACTGAGGTCCCACCCATGGGCAGTCACCACTGCACCTTCAAAGCCCTGATGGTGGCTGTGCTGGGGGCTGAGTCACAGAGCCAGACTGATGCTCTAGTTGCAACATGCAGCCCTCGAGCTGGTGTACAAGATCACCAAGCTGCTGGTTGAGCTCTCTATGCACTATGACCCGGACCTGGTGATGGGTGACAGGTACATGTCCATGCCCGCTCCTGGGTTGGGCGAGCCCCATCCCCTGAGGCGGTTCCACCTGAAGGTGATGCAGGAACAACAGATGAGGAGGTAACGGGTTGGGCCCCAGACATGCTGGTGCCCGGTGCCATGGCCAGCTGAGTTGGGTCAGGTGGGTCCGCTGGGACTGGCCTTCCCAAAAGTGCTATAGTGTTTAGATTTTATCATCACATGTGGGTTAGTAATACCCAACACATTCCAGGATTAGGTATAACAGCATGCATAGGTATTCCCATTAACCCAGACACCAGATATGGAACAGTTGCATAGCAAACAGAACACATGCATATATGGGACCATAGGTTCATAGGTTCATAGGTTAGTACTAGGCTAACTGCCCTTATTGGCCATTTTAAGCCTAGCCGCTTGCCCCATGTGAGAATCAAACCCTACACTACAATCAAGTAAGGTACAAAATGTACCACCCACCCAACCTCCCACAGTGGTATTAACAGCATGCAGGTACATTGATGGCACCATGCCACCAATTGTGGGATAATTAAACATAGCACATGCATGCAAACATATATAACGATTTATTAACCAATATGGCATAATCAGAACATTGGAGACATTACATACTGGTTGGGGTTGGGTATGTAGTTTATGGTTGGAGATATGGTGGGGGGAGAAAGATGTCAATTAACAACTAGTATATTCCTGTAGTCCACATTACTTTCCTAGTCAGTGCTGTTATCTGCAGCTTACAAGTATTACTAAATTACCCTATAGCCTTGGTTTGAACAGTGATACGACTGTTGTCATCATTATACATATACCTGTTTAGGAAATGTTTGTTAACACTAACTAACTGAGTCTACACATACTCCCAGATTCCAGGTTGGTGTTGTGCACATAGCTATCCAACTCTTTCTGCACAGACTCTGGCCATGTCTTGACCACATGCAGCTGTACCAGGACATTTCTAGACTATTGCCCTCTTCAACCTTTATTGACTTGACACACACATATACATGCTTTTCTACCCAGTTATATTATGTAGCACAGTGCAGGTGATGGTGATTAGTTATACTTTATTATTCAGAGAAACTGCAACACTTACTATTCCCTACAATACCAGAGTAAACAGTACCAGTACAGGGTGTATAGATTTTTATTTGTCAGCACAGTGCTCTTATCCAATGTACCTGTGGGAGCAATGATTATTAGCACTACCTGATTGTTGCCACACAAATTTCCAGATTTTAAAGTGACAGGTTTGTTCTCATAGATGTTTGGCAATCACTTGTATTCCCTGTTTGCTGACTAAACATCTGGGATCATCCCACAGACCTCCCAGGGGGACAGGGGGACAGGCAGCAGATATGGGCTCATATACTGGACATCCTGGTCTTATCTGTACAGTTGTGGGGTATGATTCTGTATGCAGCCTACTTCCACTCTCAGGATTCAGACCACGGCTGTGTCTGCTACAACTTAAAGACTGTCCATCAGAGTTGTGTCTGCTATATAGATATTGCTGTATATCTCCTATCTACTTTCTGTCTTATAATTCTCCTGTGCTTTGGCATTCTGACATTGTATTACAACACTCCTATACAGATTTCCTAGACAGTTATATTTTGTAGCACAGTGTGGGCAACAGTGATGACTACTACCTTGTTATTCAGAGCAACTGCATCAGTCACAGTGCCATACAATACCAATGTAAACAGTACCAGTACAGTGTATCATTCTTGTATTTCTGAGCACAGTGTTGGAATCTGACAGACCTGTGGGAGAAATGTTTGCTGGCACTACCTGAATGTTGCCACACACAATATCAGATTGCGCATTACTATTATGCACACACATCTCACTCTGTTACTGTACACACTCTGGCCACAGCTTAACAACATGGGATCTGAAAATGGGACATACGTGGCTTCTTACTCTCATAAGGTTTTGGGGAGTTGCTAGTGTGTCAGCTTTTGTTCTCATAGATGTGTGTCAGTCTGTTGTATTTCCTGTTTGCTGCCTATACATCTGGGATAATCCCACTAATTTTACAGGGGGGACAGGTTGACAGGCACCAGATATGGGCCACTTTACTGGACATTCTAGACATATCAGTACAGTTGTGGGGTATGATTCTGTATACAGACTTCTCCCACTGCCAGGATTTGAACCATGGCTGTGTGTGCTAAAAATATTCCAGTTCACATCTCAGTTGCATGTGCTATTTGGGTTTTGTTGTCTGCCTTTTCCCTGTTTTCTGTCTGTGTGTTCCTCAATTGTACTAAATGGCCTCTGGGGATTACACCAGTCATATACAGGCATTCCTACACATTCTATTTATGGTTCACAGTCTGGGTAACAGTGCTTAATACAACAGTACTATTACATGATTGCAAATCTACATTACCTTATGATACCAGAGTGTACACATGCAGCCCAGCAGTTAGAACTTTATTGTCAGACTATTACGCTTTATTTACATACAAACTATATGAGACTCTTCCTGCCATATTCTCCGGTTTATGCAGTACTTGCCTTGAACAATACAGGTTTTATACAGGCAATTAATTTACTAATATTTTTACTTTTATTTCCTGTGACAGTAAATGCATGAGTATTACTGACATGCCTTGCGTCACATCCTCGCCAGGTGACTGACATGGGCCTCCTGGTTCACAGCCCACTCCATTGCAGCTGTGGGGGACATAAGAGGAATATTTAGCCATACCTATCCATGATATGCATGAGCTGGCAATTATTACACACATAGTGGGGTGATACTTACACACAGCTGGGGCATCCCCTGCCGCTCTAGCCTCTTGGATCCACTGCTCCAAGAAGTCCCCCTTATGCCACTTCAGGTCAGCATAGTGATGCCTGACCTGCTTACCAGTGGCACTGGTGAGGTCATGAGCGAGATGGTTCCAGGCCTCCGCCTCATATTGGGAGCCCTGATACTGGCCCTGCAGCAGTCTCTGATCATGGTCTTTGACAAGGAGTCCTACCATGACTTTGGACTCCTGGATGCAGCAGCGCTACTCCCAAAAGCACACACCTTCTCCCCTTCCTGACATGGTGCCTGCAAGGGGAAGCTACAGCCAGTTATGAGATGTAGTCCCACCTGTTGGGTTTAAGTAGGGCTGATTTCCCACACTTTTCCGTGATTGGCCGGTTTTGAAAAGGCTAAGCTATGGGCAAACCTGCTTACCTAAGGTTGCCATTGTTTAAAGAGGTATACCACTGGGCACACTGAGTTAGATGGTCTATACATTGCTTACACCTCCTGAGCTGGCCTGTGCAATGCTTAGCATTGCTTACATTATACTTTGCATTATATTTTCTTTTTGACATTGAGTTCTTATTCATTACATCTTATCTGTATGCCTGGTATCCATGAGTCATGTGTACGTACACTGTATGGGGTCCTTGTGTTTTACTGGGGACTTCAACACTCTATTACAATTACACCTCACTTCTGGCCTTACTGCTGTACTCCAGTTCACATATTTATGTTATGTAGTGGGTTAAGGCACATATGACTGTATACTGATTCCTTTCACAGGTTCAGTTTGGTTTTACTATGGTGAGGACTTGTTTGCTGATACCTCATTCTTTTGTACTTCTGTGATGGCTTGGTGATTAACTACTGTGACAATGGTGTATAGTGTACTGCAGTACTCCAGTTCATAAATATTTGTTATTTGGTGGGTTATGCAACATAAATATTAGTCATAATGTGCTTTGTCATGGAAAATGGAATGTGCTGCAGTGGGGCTCGAACCAGGAATGCTTACTCATAAGGCAAATGCTTTGCCCACTACACTATTGCTATGCTGCTTCATTTGCATATATCTTCCTTGTTATCCTCTTCAACCATTTAAGCTGCTTTAACTGTAGCTAAGCGATGGGCACACCCGCAAACCTACGGTTAGCTTTAATCGGATTTTAAAATAAATAAAAAAGGGGTTTGTTCATTTTTATCTGTATTTACTTGCTGTTGTACACGAAGGGGAATGTTGGTGGGGATATGCGGACACCTATGAGCGGTCTTGCTCATTTCCTAGGCTTTTCTGCTATTCTGCATTGCGGGGGGGTGTATATTCTGAGAGCTCTGCTCTCAGACACTCCCCCTGCACTCTTACACACTCCATGTAAGATTAGAAGCTCAGGCAGCATGCCTCATTAATATGCATGGTGTGCTGCCATCCTGCTCCTAAATGGCCGCTTCTGTGCAGGACTAAGCTAGCCCTGCACGGAAGAATAGTAAATCCGGACTATGTCTCATGCAATCAGAAAAGCAGATTTCAGTGGTATAATATGATAGGTTCCCAGGTTACCACAACACTTTTGATCTGGTGGACTATTTGTAGCCTAGCTACAGTATTCCAGTTAGTATTTGCCAAGACATGTATTAATACCAGACCCCATTGGAATGATGTGCATTATGCCTACATTTGACCTCTTTCCATAAGGGCAGGTTAGGGATTTTCTGTGTTAGATATGTATCTGCAGGCCCTGTTTATGTTTCAGTTTAATTTTAGATCTCTTCAGCAGATGTTTATGGTTTTATTAGATTTGTGGATATGTAAGAGGTCACATAGGATTGGATCGTTTGAGGTTCTGGAATATAGGCAGAGGTATAATCTCAAAAGTTGGTAGGAAATAGAAAAGAGAGTGAGTGCATTAAGGCATTGTGTTAGCTCATGGAGGATGTGCCGTTAATCAACACAGTAAGGAAATATTTCCTTGACTCCAGGCATTATATTCTATTAGTAGTCTGATAAGGAAGTACAGAGGGAGGTGACTTCCTTGGAAGATGTGTCCCTGGTGATTAGTCTGGCTATATGAAAGGATCACATAACACCAGAGAACACATGTCAGTGAAAGGATAGTTCATTGTCTATGAAGGTGCCAAAACTCCTAATGACAAAGCCAGTTTTTAAGGTGGTGTCACCTATGAGGTAGGAGTGTGAGTACATTAGATTGCCAAAGGACACAATGCTGCATTTCATGACTTTTAATTTAAGTTCATGGTCCAAAAGCCACTTGGTAGTATATGTTAGACACTCCTGTGGAATATGGATGTTATTTAGGGAAGTTTGGACATCTCCAAGTTTGCAATCATCAGCAAACTTCATCAGCCACAGGCTCTTATTGTCAGATGTGACATTAAATAACTAGATACCAAAGCGGAGTGTTACCAGGACCGGTCACTGGGGGACACTAATAGTCACTGTTCTTTTTGATGAGAGTGTACCTCCAAAACTAATAGCTTGTGCTCTGTCAATGAGCCTGTTTGCTATCCATTGGGTAATACAGTGGATTACTTTTAACTGGATTAGTTTAACAATAATGCAAGAATATGGAACAGTATCAAAGATCTTGGCCAACTCCAGGTATGCAATGTGGACTGGTTTGTCTGAGTCTAATGCCAATGTGACATGTTTAAAAATCACGTTTAGGAAGTGGAAGTGCCTTTTACCAAACCCAAACTGGTTTGCATCCATGATTTAAAGGTTATCTGTGACTGTGCTAAGTTCCATAATGATGCACTCCATTCATTGCCTTACATATAAGGCTGGTAAGACTTATGAATCTATAGTTACCCAGATCAGTTGTTGTATCCTTTTATAGAGTGGGATGACTACAGGAAGAATCCATTGGAGAGGCTGAGATTTAGAATCCATTGGAAAGGCTAGATTGAGTATACTTAGCTGTTGCTCTGACAGTCAATATTTGGTGCAGACAAGAAGACAGCCTAGCACATTATATGGGCACATAGAGCTAGAGTTATTAGCCTTAGAGAGAGCACTCTGGACTTGTTAAGAAGACATTGGGGTGGGCAGTCATGTTAATCTGCTGTGGAAAGTTAGAGGGACATAGGGAAGTAAAGTTTGAGCTAATTTAATCTGCCAGTACGTTGGCTATGTCTTCAGACATTGATTTTGTAGTGTTATTTTGTATTAAATGAGTGGATTGTTAACTATTATGTCTTTGTATGGGTGGCAATTCACAATTTGTGCTTGCTACTTGTGGAGGATTTGATTCTATTTCTAAGTTCATTGTTGATCTTTCTGAGTTTTCTTCTAGCTGATGAAGTGTTAAGTTTGTTCTTACGGTTTCTTCCTCTTATTACACATAGGTAAACACTAAGCAGTCAGTCTGCAAACTATTACAAACCTAATCTATAACCAGACAGTGGCCAATGCTAAGAATCAAGCCTTAGTGTAAGTTTGGTGGTGTGCATAGAACTTATCCAGGAATTCTGCAAAGTGTCTATTGGGGTCACCAAGGAGCTTAAATTTCCTCAGGTCATCATATTATCAGTTAGCTGGAGTAGATTTGTCATCGAGTGGCCTCCTAAGACTGAACTCAAGTTCACAGATGACTGCAAACTGGGTGCCATAATCGACTCTGCAGCCGACACAAGCATCCTCTAAAAGGGCCTCATAGAAACAGACAACTGGTGCCAGAGCCATGGCCTCAAGCTAAATGCCAAAAAGTGTATAGTCATCCCCTTTGGCAAAAACAAAGTGCCCACAAATTACCACATAGGTGGTAATCCATTAAGTACAGAAGAAGTAATTAAGGACCTGGGGACCCAAGTTGATAGCAATCTCTCATTTGACAACCACGTGGCCAAAGTGGTTAGAAAAACATTTTATATAGCCCACCTAATCATGAAGGGATTCACATCTAGATCAGGGGAGGTCATTGTGCCTCTTTACTTATCCCTCATCAGGCCCATAATTGAGTACAATGTCCCTTTTGGGATGTACCTTACCAGACACCTGCAGCAACTGGAAAGACCCCAAAAGTACCTCACCAAGAGGATCAAAGGGCTCAAACAGATGCCATATGCTGCCCGGTTAAAGTAACTCCAGCTCTACTCAGTGGCATACCGCCTGTTCAGGGGCGATCTGTGCCTGACATATAAAGCCATGTCCAACCTGGAATTAATGGACATGCTGCACCTCAGAAAATCCAAATGCCATCGAGCTACGCGCTCGAGAGACTTGAACCTCAGCACTGAAATAAATAGGACATGCTGGAGGGACAGATTCATAACCCAGAGGCTCCCTTCCCTCTGGAATAAAATCCCAGTCCAGGTTAGGCAGAGTCCCTCATTGACTCTCTTCAAGAGGAATCTTGATGAATGGATGGAAGATCGGAAGATCGTAGGTTTACCCTGGGTATCACTTCTGTGTCACTGTTAGACAGAGGCACAGTATACTAAGCTCGAAAAAGGGCATAGCAAAATAAATTTAAAATGGGTGGCGAAAGCCAAACACATTCTGGCTAGGCTTATAAATGCCCTAGGGCAGATAGCCTAGTATGAACCTATGAACCTATGAAGAGTTTTGAGGTAATTCACATCAACACTTAAAGTAAGTGTTACAAGATGGTAGTCAGATTTGACCAGTGATTTTGTAACTATGGGTGATGAGCATGAAGGCGGTTATATTGTTGAGAACCAGGTCCAGTATTTTTGAGCCACTCATTGGGATTCAGATTAATTGGTCAAAGAAGTTGCCATTAATCAAGTCCATAAACCTTTGAGCATACGTATTTGTGGTACAGTAGTTTTCCCAGTTAATGGATGGATAGTTGAAGTAATCCTATAGCATAATGTTTAGTTTGATAGCTGTCTTTGCTCAGCTGTGGGGAATGGAGTATCTGTGAGTCTAACTATGGGAGTCACCTATGACAGAAGTACTAGATTGGTCTTGCTGCCTTAAGGGTGTCTGCATATTAGATATGTGACCCCTTTTCTTGCCTTTGTTTTCTATAAAATGTGTGTGAGGAGTGCAATTTTTATAAGGCTTCTAGCATTGAGCAGTGGTACTTTTATATGATTTTGATTATGGCTGGCTATGTAGGTAATTTAAGAAAATAACCTTGTCTAACAATGGCACTCTGGAGAAAAAAAGATTTCTGCCAATTTACAGAAACCATGAAGAGAAATGCAGGCCATCCCTAGCAAGGCAGCTGTTCTTGTCAGATATCTCCTCCTAGGCATGCTGCATGTTGGTTATGTCCTGTTAATTATTGGTAGCTGGTTATGCCCTGCTGATTATGGGTAGTTGGTTATGTCCTGCTGATTATGTGTAGTTGGTTATATCCTGCTGATTATGGGTAGTTGGTTATGTCTTGTTAATTATTGGTAGCTGGTTATGTCATGCTGATTATGGGTAGTTGGTTATGTCCTGTTAATTATTGGTAGCTGGTTATATCCTGCTGATTATGGGTGGGTAGTTAGTTATGTCCTGCTGATTATGGGTAGTTGGTTATGTCCTGCTGATTATGGGTAGTTGGTTATGTCCTGCTGATTATGGGTAGCATGTGAGGGGTAGACATGAGGATTTAGGCTCATGTCTTTACTCAGGAGTTTTAGAAAACTTGTGTGCAAACTTTTTAATGGCACCAGCATAAGACAGTTTTGTGATGACAGTCCGGATGTTTCTTAGGTGTGGGAGGGATAAGATGAGTAATCTGCCTACTGCATATACCTAACTGGGAGAGGGATGCCTCCAGTTTAGATATGTATTTACATCTTTCATGAGCAGAATCCTTTGGGTTTTGTAAGAATTCATTTCACTGTGAGCATGTTCTTACACGGCCTTAGGATTCCACGTGCTACAATGCTATAAATAGATATGAGGGTACATGCTTTTTATCCTTGAATACTAGTGTTTTAATGTGATACAGTTTATGAGGAAATAAAGATGAGCTGGGGAAATATTACAGGGGGAGATGTTTGTTGTATGGATAAGGTGTTCAACTCAGGGCTCTGCAGGAAGTAGATCTGCTATATGGGCTGTGCTAGTCCACACACCCAGCAGGAGGATAATGCAAGTGAGAAGAAGTCAGCAGAAGCTGTTTGGACTGACTGGAAGTGGTTTATCAAAACTCACAGGAGTTGAAAGATGGTACACTTTCAGTAGTACAAAGGAGAGAGAATTAACCTATAACATTTGGTTAAAGATTGGCCTTACTCATCCCATGATGAATAATTATGTATTACCGCTAATGAAAATAATGAATAATAAGAATCAGGCAGCGCCCCTCACTGACACTCTTCAAGAGGAACCTCAATGAGTGGATGGGTAACAGAAAATACACCCCTGGGATCACTTCATTGGCTCTGCTTGACAGAGGATCAGTTAATTAATCAATGGGGCGGCGAAAGCCGACACACTCTGCTAGGCTTATAAATGCCCTCAAGCAGATAGCCTAGTACCTACCTATGAACCTATAATAACTGTGATCATACCATAGGTAATTTGTGGGGAGCCATCCATGGGATAAACATTTAGGAGCTGCCCCTGTCCATTAGTAGTACAGGGGGCAGCCTTGAGTTAAATTTTCTGTTTCCCACCCATAGATCCAAGTTGTGCTTGAGTATGGGCGGGGCGAATTTTTTACACAAGAAATGATCATGTTATACATATATATATATATATATATATATATATATATATATATATATATATATATATATATATATATATATATATATATATATATATATATATATATATATATATATATAATAACCATTCGAGGTTGGTTTTGCTGATTTCTGGTACTACTTCTGCTACCTCAATAACAGAATCAGCAAAACCATCAACAACAAGCTGAAATGCTTTTCTGAAATCAGCGTGTCTGTGTTTCTTTTTGCAAAGCTGTCACTCTTCTTTCTTATTTTTTACTTTTTAGGTCAAGTCAATAAAAAGCAATCTTTATTAAAAGATTTTTTTTTTATATTTTTATTGTTTAAGTTTTTAAGACATTAATTTGATGAGATTAATTAGGAATGTTTTAAACCATACTGATGTAATTTAATCTATTGATAATTCAAGATTTAGAATTGGTGTTGCAGAGATTATGACCATTTGGTGTGAACGTGTTTGGGAGTCATGTGATCGCTGATGTAATGGTATTTAAGTATGATGAATGAACTGGTGTGTATTTCTGAAGAAATATTCTGTATTAAAGATCATCATCTTCTTTCAGCTGTTCCCGTTAGGGGTCGCCACAGCGGATCTTCTGTTTCCATTTCTTCCTGTCCTCTGCATCATGCTCTTTCACATCAACCGCCTGCATGTCCTCTCTCACCAGATCCATAAAACTTATCTTAGGCCTTCATCTTTTCCTCTTACCTGGCAGCTCCATCCTTAGCATCCTTTTCCCAATATACCCAGCATCCCTCCTCAGCACGTCCAAACCAACGCAATCTCACCTCTCTTGCTTTGTCTCCAAACTGTCCAACCTGAGCTGACCCTCTAATATACTGATTCGTAATCCTGTCTATCCTAGTCACACCCAGTGCAAATCTTAACATCTTTAACTCTGCCACATCCAGGTCTGACTCCTGCCTTTTCGTCAATGCCACCATCTCCAACTCATATAACATAGCTGGTCTCACTACCCTCTTGTAGACATTCCCTTTCACTCATACTGGTACCCATCTGTCACAAATCACTCCTGACACTCTTCTCCACCCATTCCACCCTGTCTGTACTCTCTTCTTCACCTCTCTTCCACACTCACCATTACTCTGAACTGTTGATCCCAAGTGCTTAAACTCATCCACCTTTGCCAACTCTACTCCCTGCATCTTCACCATTCCTCTACTCTCCCTCACATTTACACACATGTATTCTGTTTTAGCCCTGCTGACCTTCATTCCTCTCCTCTCTAAAGCATATCTCCACCTCTCTGGGGTCTCCTCAACCGGGTCCCTACTCTCACTACATATCACAATGTCATCTGCAAACATCATAGTTCACGGGGCCTCCTGTCTGATCTCATCTGTCAACCTGTCCATCACCACTGCAAATCAGAAAGGGCTCAGAGCTGATCCTTGATGTAATCCCACCTCCACCTTAAATGTATCTGTCACTCCCACTGCAGTCCTCACCAATGTCACACTACCCTCGTGCATATTCTGTACCACTTTTACATACTTCTCTGTCACTCCCGACTTCCTCATACAATACCACAACTACTCTCTATGCACCCTGTCATATGCTTTCTCTAAGTCCAAAAAGACACAATGCAGCTCCTTCTGACCTTCTCTGTATTTCTCCAACATCACTCTCAGAGCAAACATTGCATCTGTAGTGCTCTTTCCTGGCAGGAAACCATACTGCTGATCACTAATCATCACCTCCCTTATTAACCTAACAACCACTACTCTTTCCCATAACCTCAAGCTGTGACTGATCAATTTTATCCCTCTGTAGTTACTGCAGCTCTGCACATCACCCTTATTCTTAAAGATACACTTTTCTCCACTCCTCAGGCATCCTCTGACTTTCCAAAATTTCATTAAACTATCTGGTTAAAAATTCCACTGCCATTTCATCTAAGCACCTCCATGCTTCCACTGGTATGTCATCTGGGCCAACAGCCTTTGCATTCTTCATCCTCTTCATAGCTGTCCTTACTTCCTCCTTGCTAATCTGTTTCACTTCCTGATTTACTATCCCCTCATCAACCAGTCTTCTTTCTCTCTCTCATTCTCTTCATTCATCAGCCCTTCAAAGTACTCTTTCCATCTACTCAACACAGTCTCCTCACTTGTGAGTATGTCTCCCTCACTATCCTTTATCACCCTTACCTGCTGCACATCTTTCCCAGCTCTGTCCCTATGTCTAACCAATTGGTACAGGTCCTTTTCTCCCTCTTTAGTGTCCAATCTATCATACAACTCTCCATATGCCTTATCCTTAGCTTTTGCCACCTCTCTTTTTGCCATGCGTCTCATCTCCTTATACTCATGTCTACTTTCTTATTCTCTTTGACAATCCCACTTCTTCTTCGCCAGCCTCTTCCTCTGTATACTCTCCTGTACTTCCTCATTCCACCACCAGGTCTCCTTGTCCTCCTTCCTCTGTCCAGATGTCACACCAAGCACCTTTCTAGCAGTCTCCCTTACTAGCTCTGCTGTAGTTACCCAGCTATTCAGTAACTCTTCACTGCCTCCCAGTGCTTGTCTTAACTCTGCCCTGAACTCCACCTCACAATCACCCTTTTTTAACTTCCACCATTTAATCCTTGACACTGCTTTCACACTCCTCCTCCTCTTCTTGATCACCAACGTCATCCTACAGGCCACCATTCTATGCTGCTTAACTACACTTTCCCCTGTCACCACTTTACAGTCTCCATTCTCCTTCAGACTGGCCCTCCTACATAGGATATAATCCATCTGTGTGCATCTTCCTCCACTCTTGTACGTCACCCTATGCTCCTCCCTCTTCTTAAAATACGTATTCACCACAGCCATGTCCATCCTTTTCACAAAATCCACAATCATCTAACCTTCTGCATTCCTCTCCTTAACACCATACCTACCCATCACTTCCTCATCCCCTCTATTCACTTCACCAACATGCTCATTGAGGTCCACTCCAATCACTAGTCTGTCACCCTTGGGTACACTCACCACTACTTCATCCAACTCACTCCAAAATTTTTCTTTCTCATCCATCGCACACCCAACTTGTGGAGCATATGCACCAACAACATTCATTATTACACCATCAATTTCAAGCTTCATAAACATCACTCTATCAGACACTCTCTTCACCTCCAAAACACTCTTGGCATACTGTTCCTTTAGGATAACCCCTACCCCATTTCTCCTGGCATCCACACCATGATAGAACAATTTGAACCCACCTCCTATACACCTGGCCTTACTTCCCTTCCATCTGGTCTCTTGCACGCACAATATATCAACCTTTCTTCTCTCCATCATATCAGCTAGCTCTCTCCCTATACCAGGCATACTGCCAACATTCAAAGTTCTTACCCTCACTTCTACACTCCTAACATTCCTCCTCTCTTCCTGCCTTTGGGCATGCCTTCCCCCTCCTCTTTTCCTTCAGCCAACAGTAGCCCAATTTCTGCCAGCACCCTGTTGACTAACAGTATTGGTGATGGTCATTGTTAACCCAGGCATCGACCGATCTGGTATGGAAATATGAAATTTTCTCTGCATAAGTAATTTGGCAGAGGTTTATTCCATATTAATGATAAAAGTGCTAAACCTGATATACATTTGTTCTATCTTCTCTGTGTGTTTGTTTTGTTTTGGTTATAAGTTTCATTCAGTTCACATTTTTACTGATATGTAAAATGTATGTAAATGATTGAACTTACAATTGTTTTATTTTCCAGTAATGTAGCAAAATGTATGTAAATCTGCAACTGTGTGTCTGCATGTCTGCATGTGTGTGTGTGTGTGTGTGTGTGTGTGTGTGTGTGTGTGTGTGTGTGTGTGTCTGTGTGTGTGTAACAATGCAAAAAAGGTAGAAAATGAATATGCATGCATAAAGCTTAAAGCTGTGCGTTCCTGTAAAACATACAGCAGATTTGAAGAACAGGAAATGTAAAGGACTATGCAACATATTGTACAGTACATGTAAATGTTTTAGTCTGAAAGTGCAGCTAATTACAAATTGTCACCTGTGAGCCTTTCCTGTTGGGGCAGGTAATTGTTATTAAAGAACTACAACTTTTATTTTTTTCTGTATGGAGGATAGTAGCCAAAAGTAAACCTACAAAAGTAGCTAGGATGATCATGAAAGAACTAGTTACATAAGGCATTTCATTGTGTAATTTTTCAGTAAGACTGTTGTCTGCTGTTTGAATTGGTCTAACAAGTCAAAAGGCTGAATGTTCATGCCAGGAGGCAGGGATATCTTGTTCTGGTGCAGGAGATGTGTGCAAATTGTTTATCTCTCAGCAGAGAATCATTCAAAAACACCCCTTCATAGGTCATGTGCTATGATCCTCTTAACTGCAAAGACTCATCCCTTGCTATGAAGTATATATTCAAACAAGACATTTTGGAACAATTCTTTGTGGTGTCCCGATGAACTGTACTACCCTGCAGCAGCAAGTTTACTCCATTTGCTTTCATTTTATATTTTATACCTTTAGACAGTATCAGATAACATCTGGTAATTCTTTTATTCAGATACTGAGTTAGAAAATCTTCATCTGGTAGATAGGGTAGATAGACTTGCTTAATGCAACCTGTTCATTTAAAACTGATTATATATCTTAACACAATTGTCTATTTTTTTTCTGTGTGGTTGACTCTTAGCCTGTGTTATGCAACTTTCTTATAGTAAGGGATTCTCTCAAAGATTAAAAGCTTGTGGCTGATTACTTATTTATTTACTTATTAAAAGAATGATACGGATATATGTTGGTGCAGGATTGTATTATCCACCTCTCCAAAAAATTTAGAACTTAAAACTGTACTGTAGTTTTCTATATTTAGTAAGTTTCTTTTCAGATTAATTTTATCACAGCCTTTATATTTCCGTTGGCTTATTTTCTAAGAGCAGAACAGTATTTGGACTTTTCCAGCAGTGGAAGATATTAATAACATCTCTTGTAAATTACTGTGCACGTGTGTGAATGCAATAGTTTAGTTTAGTTATGTGGATATGTAAACACAATGAGATATATCATTTAGAGGAAAGAAGATTAAAGCAGAAAAGGGACTGTGGAAACCAGGTTTATAACTTTGTTCTTTGGCTTTTAAGAGTGAAGCCTGTTTGAGTACAGAATGTTATTGGCTCATAGCATAGATCAACTGTGTACATTTTGTGCATGCTATTAAGGGCAAACTTCACACAGTAGCTAGTGGTTTAAATTTATGTCTTTGTTAGGTGCCATTAATTACTGATATTTGTTGGTTGCAGTAGAGAAGAAGAAAGGACTGTAATCCTTGTTCCTCACATATAGTGAAATTATTAGTAAGGATTGTAAAAACATAGCCTCAGAGGACATCTCATTAATTGTGACAATAGTGCAGGTTTAAAACCCATAACTTCATCCACTACATATATTGGTTTGCAGTGGTTGTGATATTGTAATTGGACTTATTTATAGGTTCATAGGTTCATAGGTAGGTACTAGACTATTGGCCCTTGGGCCTATACAAGCCTAGCCAAAAAGGTGCCCTGGCTTTCAC
This sequence comes from Protopterus annectens, assembly GCF_019279795.1. NCBI lineage: Eukaryota > Metazoa > Chordata > Ceratodontiformes > Protopteridae > Protopterus > Protopterus annectens. Next base: position 1,649,735,345 of record NC_056729.1, read on the forward strand.
CACCCAAGAAAATTATTTTCCTGTGCCCCTGTCAAGCAGAACCACAGAAGTGATCCCTGGGGTGAATTTCCTATTACTCATCCAATCATCAAGATTTTTCTTAAAGAGTGCTAATGAGGAGCTCTGTTTGACATAGATAGGTAGTCTGTTCTAGAGTATGGGAAGTCTCTGGGACAGGAATCTATCCCTCCAGCATGTTCTGTTTTTGTGGTGACAAGGTTTAGGTCCCTAGAGCGTGTAGCTTGGAGGGGTTGGGATTTCTTTAAGGGGAGCATGTGCAACAGCTCTGGGTTTGACATAGCTTTGTATGTTAGGCAGAGATCACCTCTGAGTAGGCGATATGCGACAGAGTAAAGCTGGAGTTTTTTGAGTCGGTCTGCGCAAGGCATCTGTTTGAGGCCAGTAATCCTCTTTGTGAGGTATTTTTGCGACCTTTCCAGTCATTGTAGATATCTTGTGAGGTACATACCAAAAGGGGCATTGTACTCTATAATGGGTCTAATGAGTGTCGAGTAGAGGGGTACAATGACCTCTTTTTTTCTGGATGAGAAACGTTTTGTGATGAGGTGAGGAGAGACTACTGTCCACCTGTGTCCCAAGGTCTCTTATCATACTTTCAGTGTTAGGTAGACTACCGCCTATGTGGTAGTTCATGGGTACAGATTTTTTACCAAAGGGGATGACAATGCACTTTTTGGCATTGAGCTTGAGACCATGGCTTTGACACCGGGCATCTGTCTCAGTGAGGCCCTTTTGTAGGATGTTCACATTTAGTCTGCAAAACAGTTTTATAATGAGAAGTGTAGGGAGACTTTCAATCAGATGCTAAATATACAGAAGAATGTATTGCACAGCAGCTATATATTTAGCCAGAACAGCTAGAAAAATGAGCTTAAAGACTATACCACTGTATTATTGGTCCAACTGATTGAACAGCTGAAATAAAAAGGAATCTAATAGGCTGTCATGACGAAAGATGAAATGCTAGCTATTTGAGTTTAGCTAACACTCGGCTCACTGAACCTGGAGACAGCCTAGCAGGGGCTATAGCAACACAGCATGTAGATAAAGGGCCAGTCAGTCCACCACCAGATGCAGACAGAACTGAGTAAACTAGACCTGAAAGTGAAACACCTATAGGATGTTTACTCAGTTGTACCACTGACAGCAGACAAGCTAATGAAACAACTTGAAGTGCAGTGAGAACAACAGCAAAAGAATAGAGGGAGAAAAGAGAGAAACTGAAGATGCAAAAAGGGTGAAGGAGGGAGAAGAAAGTGACAAACGTCAGCAAGAGTTGGATGTGCTGGTCTTTCAGCAGAGGCACATAAGTAGTCACAGTGAAAACCTGGCCCTAGAATCTAAGGCAAAAACTGCATTATATGTTCATAGGTTCATAGGAGATTACTAGGCTAACAGCTTAAGGGTCTTTACAAGCCTAGCCGAAATGTATTTATTTATTTATTTATTTATTTATTTATTTGACGTTTGTTGACCGGGTTAGTCCAACTGGGACAGAACCCTTTTTTCAGTGGAGACTTAGGGAGAAAAGCTCCAGATTTAAAACAATTCGTTAGACATATAATAATGGGCGGCCACGGTGGTGCAGCGGTTAGCGTTGCCGCCTCACAGCAAGAGGTTCTCCAGTTCAATCCTCGGCTGGGGTGCCTTCTGTGCGGAGTCTGCATGTCCTCCCTGTGGTCGCGTGGGTTTTCTCCAGGTGCTCCGGTTTCCTCCCACATCCCAAAGACATGCTGTAGGTGGATTGGACACTCTAAATTGGCCCTAGGTGTGAGTGTGTGCTTGTGTGTGCCTTCTGTGGAAGGTTGAGTGCCGGGCTGGCAACTCAACACTGTAAAACTCCACTGCCAATCCTGAGCAGACAGGTGATCCACTGTGGCGACCCCTAACCGGGAAAAGCCGAAAGAAGAAGTTAGACATATAATAATACAAAAGATTTACATAGACATAAACAATAGCAAGTTTAATGTACATGGCAATTTGAATATACATTTCAGCATGAGGAGATACAGAGGAGAGAAACAAGAAATAATATAGATAGACATTTAGATTTTGAAAAGTTTTATACCAGAATAAATTAGACTGGTTGTGAAAAGCAGAAGAGATGGTCAAATATGAAAAGAATTTGTAAGAGTGCAGGATAGAAGCAGAGAGGAAGGAAAGATGGGTAGCAGTATTGTAATAAAGAAAGATATGGAGAGAGGTAGGGTTTCACAGACCTAGAAGCAAGATAGGAGAATAGGATTCATTAGGGAGATGAGTCAGCCAGGAGGAAGATAGCACAAACATAGTTTATTTTCCTTGAAGTGAATTTTTACTGCCTTTCTGAATTGGGATTTGGATCTAATGTATCGGAGGTCTAGAGGTAGTTTATTCCATTTCTCAGCAGGGTAACAGCTATACAGTTTTTTTCCTATGTTGGTCATGGGTTTGAGATTAGTCAAGAGATGTTGCTCTGAGCTATTGCGGGTTCTAACAGTGGTGTAGAGGGAGATGATAGATGTGATACTGGGGCAGAAAGTGGGTTGGTATAGAACAGAATGAATTATTGGAAGCTGAGAGAGGAGGCAGTTATGGGGGAATTCTGCCCAGTTCAGTTTTCTAAATGCTAAGCAGTAATGAGTGGAGTATGGAAGTTCAGCAGCAAATTTAGTTACCTTGTTGTAAGTGGACTCTAGTTTAGAAGGAAGTGTGACCTGTAAGTTGGTGAGGATTTGAGAGCCATAGAGAAGTGGTGATAATACGTAGGCATGTGAAAGAGATCTTCTAGCAGTACTAGAGAGAAAGTTGTTGTTTCTATAAAGGAGACCAAGTTTTTGATGGGTTTTCTTAATGTTACTTCAAAGATGCAGGTCAAATTTTAGCTGGTCATCAATAATGACTCCTAGTAGTTTTGTGTGGCTTTCTACTATGATGGACGTATTATTATGAGAAGAGATAGTGAAAGATAATTTCAAGTGGGACATAGTTTTTGGTATAAAGAGTAAGAGTTTATATAGCCTGATTTTACCCAATATATGACCTCTAGGGGCAAGAGGATGGCATGGATTTGTGCCTGTGCATTGAGTAACTTACAGATTGCCCCAGTCCATAAAGGATATAGGCAATACCCAAGGTATGAATTTGTGATTCCCCATCCATTGATCCAAACTGCATTTGAAGAGGGCCAGGGAAGGACTGTGTTTAATGTGAATAGGAAGAGTGTTCCAAAAAAGGGGAAACCTCTAAGACACATATCTGTCTCTCCAGCATGTTTTGTTGTGTTGAAGTCACTGGCTAAGTTTAGTCTCCTAGATCAGGTAACTATCATGCAGTTTGACTTCTGGATGTGTAGCAGCTCCATCAGAGCTGGATTTGTGAGTGCCTTGTAGGTCAGGCATAGGTTATCCCTTAATACTTGGTAGGAGATAGAGTAAAGGGATAGGGCTTTTAGAATATCCACATAGTTCATGTTGTTAACACCCCATATTATCTTTGTGAGGAACCTCTGACATCACTCCACTGCTGTAAGTGCCTGTCAAGTACATTCCAAATGGCACATTATACTCAATTATTGGTCTAATGAGGAATGAGTACAGCAGGACTATAATTTCCTTGCATGTGGATGCCATGCCTTTACTTATAAGTTGTGTTACATAAAAAGACTTCATCACCATTGTGGACAAATAGCAGTTAAAGTTCAGGCTACTATATATTTTTGTACCTAGATATTTCACTTCTGACTCCAGTCTTAGTGTGCTATTGATGTTGTAATTTACAGGGGATAATAATATTCATTTGTTAACCAGGTAGGCCTAATGGGTAACTCAGGAGCAAAGTCTTACCCAAGCCCATGCAGTAGGTAGGTCTGGACTGAGGGGAAGCATACCCTGCATCATCAGAACTGCAGCTCAAAGCATTAACTCTCTGCACCAACTGCCAGGCAGTATAAAGAGCAGATGGATTTGGTAGCTTTACATGGGCATTTGAGCATTTGTGTATGTAGCACCAGACTGACCAAAGCATTGGGTGAAGTTTTTAACCTACCTACTCCTAGTTAAACGACACATGTTATTGCTAATTTGAATGACACTGACTGCAGAGATTGTTTAAAACATAAAACTGCACTGTGCAAATGTTTTAAATTGATTCCTGGAGCCTACTGAAATCAAGTTTAGAGAAAATGAGGGAAAATCAGGAGGCAATTTCAGTAAATTCATTGCAGAGCTAATATTTGCTTTAGTAAGTGAGTCAGTGTACGTCAAACTACTGCTTTTGAAAATTGTAGAGATCTCATGATAACAGAGAAAACACTCAGTACTTTTAATAAGAGTAAGAGAATCTGGGTGACAGGTTAGGATTGCTATTGCTGAGGATGTAGGTAGAAAGGGTGACTTCTATTCAGCCAGCAGGTCACATCTGCACAAGAAAGGAATACCTAAAACTATACATGTATATAAGGGGAACCCATTAGGGCAACCTAATCATTACAGTGGGATCTACAGGCAAACAAGGAAGCCAGTGGAATAACAAAACTGAAGATGAAAAACATAACCAAATTCACAAAAAATAAAAACCACTAGTAAATCCACCAAGCAAAGGAAGCCAGTGGTTCAAGTAGTCTGGCAGACAGTGTAGAGGATTTAGCTCATGAGCTGTTAGCTAGAGTTCTCCTGTGGTAAATTGTGTAATTCCCTCAATCTTCCTTTGCCTACTGTGTGATGTTGAGCAAATCACTTAAACAGAGAGTGCTTTGGGGAAATTGGAAATTTGAGCTAGGCTTCTTAACGACCTCCTGGAATGCAGGCCTTTGTGGTTCTTAGCCTAGGAGACATCTATGAACCTATGAACCTACATGCCTAGATTTTGGAGTTAAAATTTTCAGTGTGTTCAAATGGGGTATATGCGGTAGAACTGACTACACAGAAAGAAGGGGTATATGGTAACCATTTGAAATGTCGAGAGCCACTAGACCAAGTCCTGAAATATAGGTTCATAGGTTCATACTAGGCTATCTGCCCTGGGGCAATTATAAGCCTAGCCCGATTCTGTATGGCTTACGCCACCCCTTGATTTGAGTATACTGTGCCCTTTTTAAGGTTTAGTTTACTGTGCCTCTGTCTAATAGTGACACGGGAGTAATCCCTGGGACAAACCTATGATCTCCCATCCACCTATCGAGATTCTTCTTGAAGAGATTCAGTGAGGTGCTCTGCCTCACATGAACTGGAATTCTATTCCAGAGCGAAGGGAGCCTCTGGGTTATGAACCTGTCCCTCCAGCAAGTTCTATTTATTTCTGTGCTGAGGTTCAAGTCCCTTGAGCGTGTGGCTCTAAGGGATTTAGATTTACTGAGGTGGAGCATGTCCATTAATTCTGGATTTCACATAGCTTTGTATGTCAGGCATAGATCGCCTCGAAGTAGGCGGTAAGACTTGGAGATCAAATAGCCGAAAGATTGGACTTATGAATAACAAGTCCGAGATGCCATTTCTTGGAATATTCATTTTTCTCCAAGGTTCGATAATAGTGAAGTTTGCATATATATATATATATATATATATATATATATATATAAGTTTGGGGGGTGTGAGGGGGGGTGTCGGATGGGCTTGCCTCTATGGAAAAACAAGTTTAAAGTCGAAGAGACATTTTTGAAATTCACTCCTGTTCTTTTGGTCTGTTTTTTCAGATTTTCAGCACTCGGCATTCCGAGTGCTGGCATTTCAATAGGGGGCCATGGTACATGCTTGGGGAAAACTCCACAATGAATCCCTGGTGGGGACAGAATGGAAAGGGTGTATTGTCCCTAGAGAGGCAAAGCTATAGCTTTGTCACATGCAGAAACATGAATGATTTGCTATGAGCCCATTGCACACCATCCTATGAGTACAGGGGAGGGGACCCCCCCCCCCGTAGCATTATGACCCAGCTCTAGGACACCTTGATTTACTCAGTGATCATGAACATGGAAGGAGTTAGTCTGAGTAGAAAAGGCAGATGTGGTAGACCCTGTGAAAGAGGAGAAGCCTATTAGCTGATAGTCAGCCGTGGAGGACGTAAAAAATGCTTCCCCAAAAAACAAACACGTCTCTTGTCTTTTCATGCTGTCGTCTAAGGACAGTGAATCCTGTCTGCCCTCGGCTAGTCCTGCTGTGCAATAGCCACTCTAAGAGTGTGCACGCAGCTACATACACATGCCCATATATATTAACAAATCCTTAGGAATACAGTAAAGAATTAGCAATTTTATTTTCACCTCTTCAGTGTCCTCATTCTGTTGAGCAGAGCTTTGGTAAAAAGATTTATCCCTCCAAGCACAATAATTTAACTCTGACGAATCAGTTTTAATCTGGCTCACAGTAATGTTTTCTGTCTTACCACAGCACTCTTGAACTCTGTATTTATTTTTCAGTTCTGCCACAACCTACTCAAACTTGGATCGATTAGGTCATGCTCAGGGATTGATCAATTATTTATTTATTGATTTATGTATTTATTTACAGTTGGGGTATCAGGGTAGAGGTATTTATCTTTCTGTTGTATGGAACTAGCAAGGCATAAACATTTTTTATTCCTCAAATACTGGTCATTGTGAAGAAAATAATGTGGGAGATTTAAATGAGAGTAGGCGAAAGTAATCACAACTGTTACATGCATTAACTTTTAGAAGTACAAGTTTCAGCAGTGATTTCACTTTATCATTGTGAGAGTTCCTTCACATTCTCAAGTAATGCAGTGTTCCTTTACAGATATTAGTAATATTTTTTATGCTAAGGTGTTTTTTGCTATGTGTCACCTGTGCAACATCCCGTCTTCTCTCCAAACCATGCATGTGCACAGACACACACACACACACACACACTTGCCACAAGCACACACACACACACACACACACACACACACACACACACACACACACACACACACGCACACGCACACGCACACACACACACACACACACAAGCACACACGCGCGCACGCACACACACACACACACACACACACACACACACACGCATTCATATATCTCCTTCCCCATCCTTTCAGTAACCAGTATTGCCATACTCTACCATCAGCACCATTCAGCTTTGGCAAATACTTATTAAATCGATGTGTATGAAGCACATCTCTCTTATAGTAACAACATTGATCATTATTTTCATTGCTTCTGTCCTCTCTTGCCAAAATTATAATTCCCTCTCTACCAGAGTAAGAAATTAATAAACTTGTTTCTTGAAGCAACTATGCAATCTTGGTCCTTACACATTGTATTTACTGCAGAAAGGTTTATTACTTTATCTGCTGTCATGATGTTATTTTACTGATTTGGTACAGTCCGAACCACTTGTAGTCACATGAAGTATACTGAAACATGTATTAGCCAGGTTTAATTGATAGTAATTATGCAAGAAAAATATCCAGAATGAATCACTGTTGATGGGAATATTTTTATATACAGCACATCTCATTTCCATGAACATAATAAACAGATGCATGTTTACTGGAATATATTTTCCTTTTTCTTGGTATAAATAGCAACAGAGATCTCACATATTAAAATATTTGTCATTGCCATATCACTTGAGAGATGTTTTTATGTCACTTAATTGCCATCCAGTTTTATTTGGAGCAGGTTAAGTAAATGAATACCTGTATAATTCAGGTACCAACTTGTTTATTTGAATACATTTGATTACTGATTGCTCCAGTTTACATCAGACAGTCCCTGTTTAGTCAATTATGTTCTACAAGAAAACATGAAAACTGGCAAAGTACTAACAATTTAGGAGAAGTTACTTCCTCATTTTCCAATAACAATTGTATAAATGACTTCATCTGTATCTGAAACAGTTTAAACAAATCAAATTCTGCACAGCTGAGCTTTTGTTTTGGCAATAGAAATGAAATCATAGGATCATAAGATCATAGGACGTTATTAGGTTAATGGTCCTATAGACCTTGCAAACCTAGCCAAGAGTTTATCCCCATAAAGAAACCTCAGTCAGCACTTGTCACCCATGTTAATGAGGGACACAGGTGGAACCCCTGGGACAAATTTGTGGTTTCCCATCCATTCATTAAGGATGCACTTGAAAAGGGTCAGCGAGGTATTCCATTTGACATGCATAGGAAGCTTATTCCAGAAACAGTGTGGCCTCTGGGAGTGCAGTTATTTGCATTGGTTGTAGGTATTCTTTGTTTTGTAAAATCTTATGTGGCTATAAAAAAAATTTTGGGCAATTAAAAAGCTGGCAACTCCTTAGATAAAAGTCAGTAAATTATCCATAGGATCATAGGAGGTTACTAGGCCAATGGCCCTGGGAATCTTCCAAGCCTAGCCAAGAGTTTGTTCTCAAAAAGAAACCTCAGTCAGCACCTGTCACCCCTGTCAATGAGGGACACAGGTGGAACCTCTGGGACAAATTTGTGGTTTCCCATCCACTCATCAAGGATGTGCTTGAAGAGGGTCAGTGAGGTGCTCTGTTTGACATGTAAGGGAAGTCTATTCCAGAGATGGAGCAGTATCTGAGAGACAAACCTGTCTCTCAAGCAGGTTTTGTTGATGTTGCATATAAGCTTCAGGCCTCTTGAGTTGATAGTGCATGAGGAATTAGACTTAAGAATATGGAACATATTTAGTAGAGCAGGGTCCGAGATTTTCTTGTAGGCAAGACACAGATCACCCCTGAGCAATCTGTACGATACCATGTAGAGTGATAGTGATTTCAGCCTGTCTGAATAGGACAGGTGCTCGAGGCCATAGATTCTCTTTGTGAGGTATTTCAGTGGCCTTTCCAGTTGGTTCAGATGTTTGGAAAGGTACATCCCAAACGGAGCATTATACTCAATTATTGGTCTAATGAGGGAGGAGTATAGCGAGGTAATAACTTCCCCTTTTCTGGATGCAATCCCTTTACTTCTGAGGTGAACCAAGTAAAAGGCTTTTCTGACTACTGTCACTACATGATGGTTAAATGTGAGGTTGCTATCAACCTGAGAGCCCAGGTCTGTCACCACAGGTTGTGTGCTTAGGGGGTTGCCATTGATGTGGTAGTCAATAGGAGTTGTGTTTTTGCGGAATGGTATGATGATACATTTTTTTGCATTTAGCTTGAGACCATGACTTTGGCACCAGTCATTAGTTGCTGTGACACCCTCTTGCAGTATGTTTACACCATTTGGGGAGCCAATGACAACACCCAACTTACAGTGGTCCACAAACTTGGTCATCCACAGACCCTTTGTCTATGCCTGGACTTCTCAGAAATAGATGCCAAACAGTGGGGGTCCCAGGACAGATCACTGAGGAACTCCATTAGTGACAGGTCTGCTATCAGAGGTGGAGGTGCCTATTTTGACTTTAATGGTCCTCTCAGTGAGCCAGTTGGCTGACCACCAAATGAGACAGGGACTTATGCCAAGTTGTGTTAGCTTTTCGATGATGCTCGAGTTGGGATTGTGTCAAAGGCCTTGGCTAAGTCAAGGTAAGCTGTATGTACTGACTTTCCCTCATCCAGGGCCTTGGTGACAGTCTCATAGAAGTCAACCAGGTTCAACAGATGTGCCCTTGACGAATCCCAACTGGGTGGGTCAAGTGCTTGGAGATTGCCTATGTCCTTGTTTATGAGATCCATAATGATATGCTCCATGGCTTTACAGATCAGACTTGTCAAGCTAATGGGGTGATAGTTTCCAGGGTCAGTAGTGGCACCACCTTTGTGTAAGGGGATGGCAATGGCAGTTCTCCACTCTGCTGGAATGAAGTCAGTGTTTAGGCTGTGGATAATTAGGGTGTTCAATGGAGAAGTCGGTTCTTGCTGGAGATTGTGCAGAATACATCAGGTCCCATGGAAGCTGTGTTCTTTGCTTTGGATAGAGCCTGTAACACTTGATCTCTGGAGATGTGAGGTGTGGGATAAGTATCAGGGATGTTGAAAGGGCATTTTGAGGGGGACAGAGTGGGATGATGTTTGTGCTGAACCTGTCTACTAGCAGGTTGGCTAAGTCAACAGGATCAGTGTAAGTGATACTGTTAAGTTCCATTTTGGAAGAAACCTGGGCTTTGCAACAGAGGTTCGTGATGTAACTGAAGACTTTATGGTTTCCCTTTGTTATGGAGGCTAGTTTTGATTCATCATTTGCCTTGGAGGTTTTCACTAGTGATCTAATTTGCTTGTTGAGGCTAAGGAGGGAGTTTTTCCAATTTGGCATTTGTTCCCTTTTACGTTTGGACAACACTTTCTTCCTTTTATTGTAAAGTCTTTTGATAGAGGATGTCCACCAAACAGGTTTGTGCTTCCTTGTGGAGCATGTTTTAGTTCTTTTGGGTATGGCTGAATCCATGCACTTGTACAGATGCTTGTTTACTGCATGGCATAGTGTTCAGCATAGTTCTCTGCATCCTCTGACAGGGGTGGTGGTGTGAAGCCACAGATACCCTCCCTTAGAAGGTTGTAGTTAGCTTTGGAGACATTTCTTAGCTTGATTATGGCTGGGGGGGTTGAGTGGGAGAGAAACTTTGAATGAGACAGTCCAATGATCTGATCTCAATAGGGAAGAATATACTATGGGAGTGGTGCATCAGACACACATGTTGGTAAGAACCAAGTCCTGAATGTTATCTCCCCTTGTAGGTGATGAGCTGAGCTGGTCTACTGCATTAGAATTGATGAAGTCAAGGAATCATTGAGAGAGTGCATTAGTGCAAGAATTGCTCACCCAGTCTATGGTGGGGTAGTTGAAGTCACCAAGGAGCAGGGTGTTATCGGGTACTTTGATGGAGTCAAGTAGATCCAGGTAAGAGGAGTGGGTGTCCTGAGTTATGGAGGGGTGGGGGTCTTTAGCTAGCTATAACTTGGATGGGTGTCTTGCCAACAGTCAGTTGCACCTGGCATAGTTCCAGTGCATCATGCTGGCAAACCGGTCTGGAGGTGTGCCTGTCCTTAATGAAGATAGAAACACCACCACCCTTAGTCTTCCCGACCTCATTTTGAGGTTCGAATGTGTAGAATGAGGTATGGCCTGGTAAGGTAGGGGTGCTCTCCACAGTTCTGAACCAAGTTTCTGTGACCACACAGACATCAGCATCTTCCAGTGCATGGAGGGCCTCCAGTGAGTCCATTTTCAGGTTAAGGTTCCAAGCGTTAAGCAGCATGACCTTCAATTTGCTTTTTGACAGATCTTTTAAGTTGGAAAGTTTGTCTTTGGGACATTGCCTAAAAAAGACACAATGGGAGAGGCAAGAGCCTTGGCCAGGATTCAGAAACCCAGTGGTGACAGGTGAAGGCCATTTCTGGCAAAGCATTGAGACCTGTCTACCATGTCATCCCATGCAGACAGATACTGGATGCCCTTGGAATGACACCAGAAACTAAGCCAATTGTTGATGTCAGTGGTATCATTCTTGGTGAAGGTAGGATGCTGTTTAGGGCTAGGGTCATACCTGCCTGGAACACATACTCTCAGAGGTCAATCATATCTCTCTTCATATAGTCCAGGGAGGTATGTCTCAAGTCATTCACACCAACATGTACAATGACAGAGTCTTACTTGTACTTGTTCTGCAGAGGCTTAAGTGCTTGTGTGATGTGGCGGATTCTGGCACCAGACAGAAAATTGACCGTGACCTTCTCTTTGTCGAGCCAGGTGAGGGGGACATCAGTGTATCTCACAACTGAGTCACCATTATTGTTATGTCTTGTGGGCTGTGATGGTTTATTGTTTTGCCTTATGAGCTTTGTTTGTGAGATGCTGGTGTGTTGTCTGCTGTGTGTGATGTGTGTGGTGTTGTGTGTGGAATGTTTATGAGTGTGTTTTGGAGGTCTCTGTTGTTTAAGTAAGTTTTTACTGAGGACCTTTGCATAGGTGTATGTGTGTTGTGCTTGGCTGTGTGATGTGAGTGGTGTCATGTTTGTGCTGGAAATCTCCACTTTGTCAGGATTACTGACTGCGGTGTGAGAGAGCATGGACTCCAGTTTACTGATGTACATGCATTTCTCGCAGGTGTAAGAATTATGTGCTAGGAGACGAGGGCTGTCACTGAACATGAGGCAGTTGCTACACCCAGTATGCCCATGTCGACCAGGTTGCCAGGAGAAAGTTCATAGGTTCATAGGTTCATAGATTAGTACTAGGCTAAATGCCCTTGCGAGCCATTTTAAGCCTAGCCACTCATCCCTTGTGAGACTCAAACCCTGCACCTTGTGTGTATAAGGTAAACGCCTTAACCATTAGGCCACCCTCCCAACCCCTTTGATGGGAATTGTCCAGACATAGTATTCTGAATGCTTGGGCAGACTTATGGAGAGAGGGTTTTGATAAGTATTTGTCCACAAGAGTGTAGACCACAAGAACCTTGTAAAATGTAAACTAACAGGCCTGAAGCACAAGTGCTAAAACCAAAATAAGATGCTAGAATAGCAAATAAATTTAATCAGGTGACTAACAAGCAATAATAAATGCAGCAGAATAAAAGCACTTGAACACTTAAGAGCAAACTGCAAAAATAAGGTAATAAAGTAGGAAGAACACAATTACAGTAAAACAGCTGAATAAAGTGTAATTTTTTTAAGGTGGAGAGGGAGGAAACAAAAGTTAGTTCAAGTTTAGGGAACTAAGGGGGTTGGCCTTCCCAAATGCTCTCTCTCTACTTAGTACACTGAGCTGATGAGATAGGGCAGGGAGGAGTGTTCAAAGTCAAAGAAATAACTGAGTAGCCCTACGCAAATGATCTCACTGCACTACGTTGTGTGATCAAATGAGATTGGACTGGGAGCAGTGACCAAAATCAGATTTACAGCAGGGGCGGGCAGTTCCAAAGCTACCAACATTAAGACTAGGGAGGGCAGGAAAAACAAATAGTGCAGACAACAGGACAGAGACAATAAAGCAAATATATAAATAATAAACCAAATATATAAATACAGCACAGTGCAAATCAAGTTGCAAAAAAAGTAGTATACTTATCAGTTTGGAATATCAGATGGCAGGTAATAGTATCCAAGTTAGCCAGGAGAATTTAGCTATATCATCTCTGCACAAATTCAGAGAAGTGAGGTGTGTACTGAAAGTGCAACACAGAAAATACGGCTCAGACAATGAATGACTAACACATAAGATGGACTGGCTCAACAGCCCCCACCTGAAACTAGCTGCTGAGCTACCCTGACAATCAAACAGTGCAGACAACAGCACAGAGACAATGAAGCAAATATATAAATAATAAAGCAAATATGTAAATACAGCATAGTGCAAATCAAGTTGCAAAAAAGTATATTTATCAGTTTGGAATCAGATGGTAGGTAATAGCATACAACTCAGCCAGGAAAATTTAGCTGTATCAGCTCTGCACAATGCTGCATTCTGTCTCAGACATTGACAAATATACTGGCAGGTACTGTCCTGTTGGTCTTGGTGACAAACTAGTGTAGAGTCCTGAAAGTTGGGACTGGTCACTTTTCCAAAGGACAAAGGTTTTCATGATCACAACTAGCATGGCTCCACTTCAGGTATGTTCTGCAAGCTAAATGAATAGATTAGTAAGTACATCTCTGCAAACTTAAATAAGATATTTGAGAAGTTATGATATACACTTTACTGATGCCATGTAAAGCTCTACTCAATGTTTACGCCTTGGCAGGAAATCAGTAGACCAAGCATTCAAAAAGAAATTGGAGAAGCTAAACCAAAGATGGTTGGGATGGTGGTATGACAAACAGAGTTGTAGCTAGAGGAGTGAAATTTGGGCAAAGACTGATAATGGTTTCAGTACCCAGGGGTCAGTACTGATTCTTGTCTCACTTGAAATGGCCATATCCACCATTGATTGAATGATTTATGGGAGACTGTAAATTCACCCCGGGGGTGGCACTTATGTCCCTCATGGACAGGGGCAGCTGGTGCTGATCATAGACTCGTTCTTTGAATAATGACCATCTAACCACGGTCAATTAGGAAACATGGGTCTAACATGGCTAGGCTTGTAAAGGCCTTAGGGCCATTAGCCTAAAACCTCCTATGAATCTATGAACCTACGAACAGAATTGTAAAAAAATATGTTAACTTAGTAGTGACAGTGGCTATGGAGTGACGGTTTGTGGTTATGGTACAGTGGATGATGAGTGAAGGTTTGTTGTCATGATAGTGAATATGGAGGGAAGGTTGGTGGTATTGGTGACAGTGGATGTGGAGTGAAGGTTTGTGCTCATGATAACAGTGGATGTGGAGGGAAGGTTGGTGGTATTGTTGACAGTGGATGTGGAGTGAAGGTTGGTGGTCATGGTAACAGTGGATGTGGAGTGAAGGTTTGTGGTCATGATAACAGTAGATGTGGAGGGAAGGTTGGTGGTATTGGTGACAGTGGATGTGGAGTGAAGGTTAGCGTAGTGGTGATAGTGCATGTGGAGTGAATCTAGGAGATCACTGAAAAGCTGGTGGTAAATAAAATGTACAGTAAGTGTGTGTGTGTGTGTGTGTGTGTGTGTGTGTGTGTGTGTGTGTGTGTGTGTGTGTGTGTGTGTGTGTGTGTGTGTGTGTGTGTGTGTGTGTTTGTGAAGAACTGGAAGAGCACAGGAATTTGTACTGAAAATGCAGCCTCGTTACTCTGCTTTCTCAAATGGACTAGAATCTTCTTCTAATTACACCTGGATCAAACAAAAACACTAAAGCAATACAACTCCATAGCAAGAAAATAACCTACTTCAAAAAACTTCTCCGCAAATTACCTGACTCTTAAGAAACCTGTTGTTTAAACAAATGTCAGCTGTTTTACTTGGATCACAGCTATTTAAACTTTTACAGTTAGCAACCTTTGTCTAGCCACCAAACCTGCAATGAAATACTCACTCTATAATCTTAGAAATCAAATGCAGTCAGGTCCAGTGCAACAAAAACAAATCTGCTCTGTACTGTGCCAAGTTTTTATTCTTCTTCTTTAGGACATAAATAGTCTTTGGTAATCATAGTCTATAACTACCACTCCTCTTTCCTGAATCTACTAGACTCCATCAAGGTACCCCCTAACACCCTAATCCTTGGTGATGTCAACTACCCCACCATAGACTGAGTGAACTATTCTTGCACTAATGCAGACTCAACGATTCCTAGACTTCATCAGTTCTAATGCATTAGACCGGCTCGTTTCATCCCTCACAAGGAGAGATAACATTCATAGGTTCATAGGTTCATAGATTAGTACTAAGCTAACTGCCATTGCGAGCCATTTAAAGCCTAGCCAATTATCCCTTGTGTGACTCAAACCCTGCACCTTGTGTTTGTAAGGCAAACACCTTAACCATTAGGCCACCCTCCCACCCTGACTTAGATTTTGAACTGGAAGTAGAATCCATGGCCTCTTCGAACGAGGGTTTCAAGAGTCCCTTTAAAATTAACTTATTCTTTCTTTCTTGGAGCACCCTGGGACTAAAAGCATGGCAGAAGCTGCAGGACTCCTGCAGGTGGATTGCTCCCAGACAATAAACACATACTGAATGTCCATCGGTGATGGACATCTTGTAACCACACTTAGAGCATTTTTTAAAACCCAAAGGATTGTGCTCCCTGGAATCTTTGGACATCTTGAAATTTATTCCCAAAAAAGAAAAACAATAAGATGAGCAAGTCACTGCCTGACTGGAAAAAAACAACTACAGTCACACAAATACCACTGAGCGCGGGAACAAAAACTTTCCATAACAACAGCACACACAATCCTCAGAAGGACAAACCCTAAGATGATTAGGGCTAAAAACCTCTAACTAAAACGGTTTTAGACCAACTCGCCAACAGAACAAAAACAGACACTAAAACCTCTAACTTAGATGGTTTTAGATCGCAAAAAACAAACACAGGGACAAGAAAGGGGACGGACTAGGTCCTCTAACTGAAACGGGCCTAGCCCATTGGAACAGCTAGTGGGACACCACAAAGACAATCACACTACAGATAATAACCAAAAACACCAAATAGAAATTCTGGACTTGCTTCTCATCAACATGGGTGACCGCTGCACCACTCCCACAGTATGTCCTTCCCTGGTTAGAGCTGATCATCGGACTGTCTCATTCAAAGTTTCTATCCCACCCTATCCCCACCCTCAGCCAAAATCAAGCTAAAAAAACTTCTTAAAGGCTGGCTACAACCTCCTAAGGGAAGGTATCTGTGGCTTCACCCCCCCCCCCCCGAGGATGCAGACAACTATGCTGAACAGTACACCGATGCAGTATACAAGCACCTGTACAACTGCATGGACTCAGCCATATCCAATAGAACTAAAACCTGTTCCTCAAGGAAACACAAACCTTTTTGGTGGACATCCTGTATCAACAGGCTTTACAACAAAAGGAAGAAACTCTTGTCCAAGGGTAAAAGGGAACAAATTTCAAATAGGAAAAACTCCCTCCTTAGCCTTAACAAGCAAATTAGATCACTAGTGAAAACCTCCAAGGACAGTTGTGAATCAAAACTAGCCAACATAACAAAGGGAAACTATAAAGTCTTCTTCAGTTACATCAGGAACCTCCATGGCAAACCTGCTAGCAGATAGGTTCAGCACAAACTTCACCCTCTGTCCCCCCCAAAGGCCCTTTTGACATCCCTGATACTTGTCCCGCACCTCACATCTCCAGAGATGAAGTGTTACCTGCCCTATCCAAGGCAAAAAACACAGCTTCCATGGGACCTGATAGTATCCCAGGATGTACTCTGCACCATCTCCAGCAAGAACTGGCTTAGCCATTGAGCACCCTATTCAACCTAATTACTGACTTAATTCCAGCAGAGTGGAGAACTGCCATTGTCCTCCCCTTACACAAAGGTAGTGCCACTACTGACCCTGGAAACTATCACAGTAATAGCTTAATAAGTCTGATCTGTAAAGCCATGGAGCTTATTATTATGGATCTCATAAACAAGGACATAGGTAATCTCCAAGCCCTTGACCCCACCCAGTTTGGATTCGCCAAGGGCGCAGATCTTGCCTGTTGAACCTGGTTGACTTCTTTGAGACTGTCACCAAGGCCCTGAATATGGGAAAGTCAGTACATACAGATTACCATGACTTGGCCAAGGCCTTTGAAACAATCCTCCACTCATGCAGCATTGAAAAGCTAACACAACTTGGCATAAATCCTTATCTCATCAGGTGGGTGGCCAACTGGCTGACTGACAGGACCCACAAAGTCAAAATAGGCACCCCCACCTCCGATAGCGGACCTGTCACTAGAGGTGTTCCCCAGGGATCTGTCTTGGAATGTCTACTGTTTGGCATCTATTTCTCAAACAAGTAAAATTGAATTTTATTTCTGATGTAATATCTGAATTTGTTTATTCAAACCACCAAGGGTGCTAGTTAAAATACTTACTTGGCTCAGTAATAATGCAGCAGGTACGAAAGGCAGAGCTCCTCATTGCAGAATGTGAAATGCAGCAGGTACGAAAGGCAGAGCTCCTCATTGCAGAATGTGAAATGCAGCAGGTACGAAAGGCAGAGCTCCTCATTGCAGAATGTGAAACATTTTCTAATATTGCTGTGCAAGGACTTAGGGTCTATATTAAATCAACGAAAATCCATTACATCGAATACCAAAACAGTGACACGTATTACTCGAACCATGAAAATACCAAACGCACTAAACCGCAAAATTTAAAATATCTAACGCTCATAGTCGCCAACCCCACCACCCGCTACATACTACCTACCCAAACAAAATAAATAAACCACATACATACACTAACCAAACCCTACTCCTAACCCTAAAGTAAAGCACCAAAACTCAACTTCTAACCCTACACTAAACCCCACATACACAATTATCTATGCACTATCCTTAACCCCTCCCTAACCCTAAGGTCCGTAACTACCGCACACTTCCCCTACGGAGATATACCCAAACAAAATAAATAATACACATAAATACATTTAACAAAACCCTACTTATAACACTACACTAAATCTTACACTCATTACATATCTATGCATTTACCTTAACCCGCACCCTAACCCTAAGGTCTGTAACTATCGCACATTTACCTTACGGAGCTATACTGCAGACGGGCGAACCAAAACACTTTGACATTTTGAATTTCACGGTTTTGCATGTTCGACGATTATGTATTTCGCACAATACGTGTCGAACGGAGTTTCGACAATCTAATAGGAACCCAGAACTTAAACTTGGAATTTGATGTCCACAGTGTATCACACCAGACCAAGGTAATCCTCCTGCAAATGCCAAGCAGTTTATTTTGTGACAAACAAAGGCATACATAGGCTGTCACACAGACAGATTATAGGATCATTGGAGGTTAATAGGCTAATGGCCCTAGATGCTTTTTAAGCTTAGCCAATCATGCCCCATTTTTCCCAGTTATCAATGGCTTTGGTATATGCCTGTGCCTTAGGGAATCTACAAACTGCCCCTGTCCATACTGGCAACAGGTAACAACCCAGTTGGTGAATTTGTGATTTCCCATTTGAGTTTGAAATGGCTGAGGGAAGAGCCCTGTTTCACATGAATGGGGATTTGTGATTTACATTACACCACTGATTAAAAAGTGTGAAAATTAAAATTAATGCAAATGAAGAGATAATTTTTGTACTTATGGTTACATTAAAAGGGTTATTAAAATTGTTTTAGCCCATAAGCTATTAGTGTCAGACCAGTCAACAAGAATATTAATTTGGACACAAGCATTCTTATTTTAAAGGTGTCACTTTCAAAACAGGCACTGTGATGCATGTAGATATTGTATGAAGTCATTTTCATTAAGCAGAGATCTAAATAGAAATCTCAGCCTAAGACAGCATTATGGGTTATATAGAAAAACTAGTATTAATAAACTGAAAGTTGCACTTCTCAAGGTTTATGTGGAGATGACATACAGGCTTAGTTCTGTCAACTAATCCACGTCTGAGGTGTAACTTTCAATTACTAATCTCAACAACTGGGAGCAAAGCTGAAAGTAATGTGACACTGTTTAAATACTGGCACCACTGACTTAGACAGATGGCCCAAGGTATCATAGGTTACTAGGCTACCTGACCTTGTGGGCCATTTTAAGCTTTAACCAATTTCCCTTTCGATGCTGAGACTCAAACCCACTACCTTTTGTTTGTAAACACTTTAACCATTATGTCAACCATCAACCCACTCCTACTTTCTCAAACAACTGCCCATTATTGTTCAGTGACTAAATTATTCTAAATTCTATTACAAAAATACAAGCTTAAAAAAAACACACTCAGGCAAATTCAATAGCAGTGAAGCGTCATTCTCTTATCATGCAGTCCTGTGTAATCCTTGGTCAGCTGATAAAGTGCAATAAATACATGTTGTTAACGTTCTCCTCTACACTTTGTTGAGTCACTTTTAGTGCTTCCTCCTGTTTTGAGAAGTCATTACGTCATGTAGGAAATTACTTCACATTATACGACTTCCTGAAGGGTAAGCTAATACATCCTTTTTCATATATAGTCAGGTTGCTTATTTAAATTCAAAGACCAACGCCTAATGTATTAATTTTTTGAAAGCCCTATTTTTTTTTGTTTTTCTTTACATTTCCCTCATTATACACTACTTTTGCATTTATGTCCTCTTGACTTGGTTTAGCTAGTCAGTTAAAACAAATAACAACAAGCATTCCTGGTGTTTTTAGAGATATGTGGTCGACCTACAGATAATGTTCGGGGAGTAGAAAATGGATACCAGGTTAAACCCTTTCAGAAAGGTTGGCCTTGGCATAACCAAAGAATGTTATTAGTTTTGGGCTTTGGAGAAACTAAGATATGTATGTAAATGAAAGCAGTCAAGGACAGTCTCTTCCTTCTCAATTTCATTAAATGGCTCATATCAGTAAAGGTTGATAGATAATTACTAGGCTATTGATCTATGAGGACCTTTAGAAACCTACCCCTGCATTCCCATGAAGTGTTTAGCCTTTGTAATTTAAGTAAAAAGAACTCAAAGCTGGGCAGAACATTACATGTTATTCCTATCCATATGGCACAAGGGTGATAAACCAGGGGTGACTCTACGGTTTCCCAGCCATTCATCCTGATTATATTTGATTAGAGTTAGGCACATACATTGCTTTATATGAAAAGGAAGACAAGGTCAAAGAAGTAGTATCTTGTTATTTAATGTAGGTAGACCAGGATGGGGGCATCAGATGGTGTGGTGGGGGGGAGCCATGGAGTCCTTTTGCCTAGGCACCAGTTGACCTAAGGCTGCTTCTGCATATCTATCACTCCAGTGCGTTGTATTTGTGTTGCAGAAAATATTAAAATCTCTTGAGTGGATGTTTATTCCACCACTGGACTTGTGGATATGAGTTAGATGAGAGAGGATGTTATTTATTTATTTGTTTACTTCATTTGTTTTCTATCATTTTAGGTTAGGGAGGTCTGAGGCTCAGTACACAACACAGAGATTGCCCCCAGTAGCTCGTATTGATATTTATTTTATTTTTCCTTCATTTAAGATAAGATCTGTTGCGGCACTGTCTGTGACACACAGATCTCTCCTCACTTACCTATATGACACTGAGAAGAGGGGCAAGGATTTGAGACATTCATTCTTTTTTGTGATTTAGGACTTATATTTTCTTAGTGAGAAAGCATTGTGGTCATTCAAGTTATGTTGAAACATTCAAAGAAAAAAAATGAAGACTCTGTAATGCAGGACTATGGAAGCACAGAATGTACTTTAAATATTTGAAAACGTGCTGGTAATGAGTGAATAAATGACAGTGAGTTTACTTTATCATTTGCTTAGGAAGACATCCCTCATCCTTATTAAGCTTTCATTTCTTTTGAGCACATAACTTTAATAATATTCAGGAGCAGTGCTTTCCTGTTCCCATAATGGTCTGATTAAATGTGTTTTGTTTACGTGTATAAATGACAACAAAAGAAAAATCAATAAAAAGGAAGATAATGCTTCCGAGTAGCAAGAAATGGGTTTCAAGTTATAGAATGCAGCAGACAACGACTTCTAAAATGAATAGTTTCATTAAAGATATGCCCAACTTCCAACAACACCTGAATGTGAGGCTCAGACATAGTGAATCATCTAAGAACTGCCTGGTATTAAATTAATATCTTTATTGTTAAGATTACCACCCAAACATAATGAAATCTGCCTCTCTGATTTTATGAAAAATCTACACAAGAGTAACTATCCAAGAGTAAAGTAATATGTTTAATATAAGTTTCCAAATAAATACTTTTATACATTTCAGCAGCTGAACAAAGTCATCTTACGCAAACACACCCAAACCTGCCTCAGGGCAAAATGGTGAACATTAGGCACGTAAAGTAGATCAGGAAAAACAGATCAAGGGCCCAGTTCCAAAAGATTTACTCTGTGTTTATGTGATCATTTACTCTGAAAACAGGTCTTTTGGATTCTGGCCCCCAGTGTAAGCCTGTTTATAGATAGGCCTTACACAGAAGTAAGCCACTTCCATTGAGAGTGTCTTTTGGAATCAAGGCAGACTTACACTGAGAGTGACTCTTTTGAAATCTGACCCCAGAATTCTCATAGACATTTCTACTGCCTGGAAATAAACAGCATTCATTAAACCTTAAAATAATTGTCTGGGGGTATCAGCTGGTGGTACCATCTACTTACCATTCCTCCATGAATATAAACTAGAGGGTGATTCTATACTTTACTTAGCACTCCTCACACATCAAGTAGTATGCTCAAATTGAGGCATGTATATAATATTTGTTGTATTCCCTTTGGACATGAATATCCTTCAGTGTATTCATAGATTCATAGGTTCACAGGCAAATACTAGGATATCAGTCTGCAGACAATTACAAGCCTAACCGATAGCCAGAGGTCAGAATCAAACTCTGTACATTATATCTCTGAAATTGGTATCCCCCCACCACAACAGGAAGCCCTGCTGCAGAGATACTGTTCTTAGGTTCATAGGTATATACTAGGCTAACGACCACTAGGTCTTTCATAAATCTAGCCATGCAATCCAAATGAATTGTGTCTCTATGTATCATCTCAAAAGAGTCCTGTTGTCCTTACTTATTTCTTAGATGGGGATAGGAAGACCCTTGATGTTTGTATTCTACATGCAGATGACAGTAAATTACCACCACTGCAGTCATGTGATAAAACCATCCCCCCATCTGTTATACTGGCTGCATATCTCACACATCCTAAGGGAACTGATGCCTTCTGCGGCAAAAATAAAGCTATGAAACCACATTAACTGGCATACCCTGATGTGTTTAAGGTATTTCTACAGATTCATAGACTTGTACTAGGCTAACTGCCCTTGTAGGCTATTTTAAGCGTAGACAATTACCCCATGTGAGAATCAAACCCTGCACCTTGTGGCCTACTAGTGTAGTGTCAGTTTCCTGAAGCAGAACATGCCAAGTAATCCTATGCTGATCACTGTTTTCCATAGGAATTCAATGCTAAGTTTGTGTTGGCAGTGATTCCCTTACTTATCAGATTTCTCCCTTCTTCAAGTTGATGCAACCACAGAGTTGGCATACGTAAATTTGGGGCTGTAGGGGGCTTGCCTCTGACATTAGGAGGTACAGAAAAGCTTGCGCCCCACAAAATGCACTTACATTACATTTATGTTTTTGACCTGTACCTCGGCCATTTGTTTTGGGCAATTTCAGTGCTAGGAGTTTTCCCAATTGACATTTTATAATGAACTACCTTTTAATTTATTTTATTTATTTTTATTTTACATTTGTTGACCGGGCTAGTCTAACTGGATACATGTCCATTTTCAGTAGAGGCCTGGTGAGAAAAGCTCCAGCAAAACATACAAAATTAATAGAGGATATACAGAAACAATGTAAACAGCAGTAATTGTTACATAGAAACATTATACCAAAAGATGAACTACTCTTAGTAACTATAGCATAATCAAAATCTTTTAAGGGTAGTATACTAAAGAAGGTATAATATACTTGTAAACATTGAATTTGTATGCAAAACGTAGTATACAGAAGCATTATAGGAAGGTTGTAGTAGATGTAGGTTGAAAATTAGAGTCAAGAAAAAATGTTAGTCGGGGTTGGTAACCAGTGGTTATTGAGAAATAGTTTGAGATTTCTTTTAAAAAGTGGGAGTAAGGTCTGAGATGTGAGGTCAGGCGGTAGTTGATTCCATACTTTTCCGACAGAGTTAGAGAACAAGGAGTCACCTGCTGAGTTTTTTGATTTGGTAGCATTAATCAGCATTTTGTTTGAGGAACGTAGATTCTTGAGATTATTATATGGTTTAATGAGGGTAGAGAGTATAGGAGTGTTGCCGGGTTGATAAAGGGTCTTATATGTTATAGTAAGTTGGTGGAATTGAATCTGATTAAGAAATTCTAACCAGCCTAGTTGTTTTAGATTCAGACAGTGATGAGTTCTGAAAGGAGAGCATGTAGCAAATCTGGTAATGTTATTATAGGATATAACTAGTTTGTTAAGGTTATTTTTAGAGAGGTTGGTGTATATAGGAGAGACATAGAGTAGGATTGAGATTAAGTGAGTTCTGGCTATAGCAGTCCTAACTACTGGTGTAAGAAAGGGTTTGATTCTGTAGAGGGATCCTAGTTTTCTGATAATTAATTTTATTGTGGTATTTATGTGAGTATCAAAGTTGAGATAATTGTCAATTGTAATTCCTAAGAGTTTAGTGGTTGGGTCAGGAGAAATAAGAGTACCATTATTGGATGTGAGGGTGAAATGTAGAGGGGCTGACTTTTGGGTTGGCATGAAGTGTAATAGTTTAGTTTGCTTGGGGTTTAGTAGGAGGCAGCGGTTAGAGAACCAATGTTCTACAGTATTGAAAGCTTTTTGTGTAAGAGACTGAAGTTCGGCCTGGGAAGTGGCTGAACAGATTATAGTAGAGTCATCTGCATATTGAATGCAAGTGAAGAGTGGAATGGCTAAATGGAGGTCGTTGATATAAATGGAAAAAAAGAGAGGGCCTAATACAGAGCCCTGTGGAATACCTAGTGAGATAGGAAGGTAGTTTATTTTGCCAGAGTACAGCCTGCTATCAGTTTTCAAGGTAAGATATGAACCAATTCATAGATAGAGGGTCAAGTGAAAGGGACCTCAGTATATGTAGAAGGAGTTGGTGATTAACCATGTCAAAAGCTTTAGATAAATCGACAAAGACTGCAGAGGAAAGAATATTATTATTGCGGTTTTTGTTGATGCAGTTTGTGAAGGATAGCAGGGCAGTAGTGGTACTGTGGAAAGGTTTAAATCCACGTTGACAGTTAGCCAGTAGGTTGTGATGGAGAAGGTGGTTAAGTAGTTGTTTGTGGATGCACTTTGACATTATTTTTGCAAGTGGGGAGATTAGAGCTATGGGACGAAAGTTGGAAAAGTCACTGGAGTTCCCCCCATTATGTAGTGGGATGATATGAGAAATTTTCCAGATAGATGGGATAGTGCCTTCCTTTATGGTTCTATTTATCAGTAAGGAGATGGGATAAGCTATAGCTTTAGCTCCTTTTGCAGGAATTCAGCTGGAAGTTTATCAGCTGAGGGGGTAGTTGGTTTTAGCATTTGGAGAAAGGAGCAGATATAGGATGTGGGCACTGGTTCTAAATGAAATAATGGGGGTGCTTGGTACTGGGAGTTGGCAGATTGGAGGTATCGGGGGATAGATGGCTAGCAAGAGTTTGGATAGTGTTAGTGAAGAAAGAATTGAAGGCATTAGCTGTTTGTGTTAGATCTTCAGGATTAGAGCCTAGAGGGTTGGGGTAATAGTTTCACCTGAGTAAAGAAGTTTGTTAATACTAGTCCAAAATTTTTGTGGTTCCTTGAGGGAGGATTGGTGTAGTTGGAGATAGTAGTTCTTTTTGTCTAGTAGGATGGCTTTTTTTGTATTAATTCTATGTTGTCTAAAGGTTTGGGGATGTATAGGATTCTTAGTAGTACGCCATTTTGCCCAGGATTTGTTTCTGTGAAGGATTAGTTGCCTAGTATTGTTAGAGAGCCAAGGAGCAGGTTTAGCTTTATTTCTAGTAGAACATGTTGGGGCGTGATGGTCCAGGATTGTTAAGAATGTGGAAGTAAAGTATTCAACTGCTTTATTTATAGGGAGGGATTTTAATGGTGACCTATTACATTGTCAGGGTTAAAATGCTTTTTGGTGCGTACTGTTCTTAAAGTGTTATGGAAAGTTGGGTTGGTTTTATGTCTGATTATATATATTAGCAAATGGTCACTTAGGTCGTCTGGGAGAGTTCCTGTTGTGTAAGTATGGTGAGGACTATTAGTGAGTATCAATTCCAAGGTACTTTCTTTATTGTTAAGTCTATTAATTCTGGTGGGGGAGTTTATATCTTGTGAGAAACCATAAAGGTTGATATGGTTGGCAGGGTTTGTACTGCTACATGAATTCCAATCTATACTAAAGTCGCCTAGGACTATGGTTTCTTGTGGGAGATTAGAAGAAAGCCAGTTTAGGATGTATTCAAGTATGCAGATGTTATTTCCTGGGGGAAGATATGCACAGATGATGTTTATGGCTTTATGTGTGTGAAGCTGGAATTTGGAGATAATTATTTCTTTAATAATATTATTATTTAATTGTGAAGTCAAAGAACTGTATGGTTAATAATCACAACAGTAAAATATCAAGCATATGCAATTCATTAATTTTGAAAATATCTGTGCCTTCAACAGTCCCTGCCTTAAACCTGTAAATATTAGGTTCATTATTAGGATGATTACTAGCCTAGCAATCCTGGGGGGTGGGCAATTTAATCCTAGACATGCTTCCCAAATATATGTGACAATTTTTGATACCCTAGGGTTATTTTAAGGGGGTATATGTAGGCTTGGGTATAGGTGGTCAAACATTCATA
The DNA here is from genome assembly GCF_019279795.1 of Protopterus annectens. Taxonomy (NCBI): domain Eukaryota; kingdom Metazoa; phylum Chordata; order Ceratodontiformes; family Protopteridae; genus Protopterus; species Protopterus annectens. The sequence continues at coordinate 1,649,761,211 of NC_056729.1, forward strand.
AGCTGCATCTGTCCACTGGAGACATAGGTGCCAAACCAGTGGAAAATTTCCAGTTCCCAGAGTCTGGTCCAAGTCACATAGGAATTGATTTAGGGAAGAACTCTGTTTCACACGGATTAAAGTATTCGAATTTTGTAATATATCTTTAGGATTTAAGTTAGCTGGTGAAAACTAAAGCTTTACTAAATGACTGCACTGTCATGTTCTTTGTGCCTCACAACATGTCAGGTAGCTTTCCCGAATTAAAGGACAAGAAATACTGCACTAATAGCCCGGCAGTTTGTATTTTACTGGTCTTCAGTTTTTTTTTGTGCTGTCAAAGCATCAAGACCATAACTTTGTAGGTCACTTCAACATGACTGCCTTTTTTCTTCAGTACAGCTTGTTGCATCACCATGATTGTTTTTTTCTAAGGGAAACCTTTGCATTATGTAAAACAAACAAAATATGCTGCATAAACATGCAAACATTTCATGTGTAACAAAATGAAATACTGATGTTGCTGTTGTCACTGACTGGCCCCAAAAAGCATTGAACTGTTACAAAGGAAAACATGAAAAATGTTTCATGCTTATAAAGTGATATCTAAAAACAGTGCATACCAGGATTATACATCCATCACTCTGAAGGAGGTATGGGCCTCCTCAAAACTGACAATATGCATACATCTGCTGTCAATGGGCTGCATACATACTTGCTGACTTCATCAAATCCAAACATAGCGAACGTTCTAAGGCATGAGAAGAAGTCTATGATGAGATATTGGATTAGTTTAGCAGAAGCATTTCAGAGGAATACAGAAATAGACATATATGAGACAACAACTGAGATTGTCCCAAAAAAACATAAAAAAACAAAGGAAACAATATAAAGAAAAGGTATAGATAAGAAAAAAAAATTGAAAGTCCCCAATAAAGTGACAAGTATGGAGATCTTCTGGAACAAGCTCCTGTTGGTCAAGCTATGACACAGGAATGGCTACAAAGAGGTAAATCCAAAGCAGAAAATGAAAGGCTAATAATGGCTGCCCAAGTTAGTGAAAATATGTTCATATTGCTTTACAAAGTCCATAGTATAAGTGGAAGAAAGAGACAAATGTAGGTTCTGTAAAATGGGGATGAAACAGTTGCACATCTTGTTGCTGGGTAGGATACTTCCATGGATGGGGGTCTGTTCACTGAAAGACATAATAATATGGCAAGATTGGTGAATTGGGGACTGTGCAAACTGTACAATATACAAATAGCTATGAAGCATTAGAAAAATTAACCACAAAGCATTATATAGAATGATGAATGTATGAAGGGAATATGAAAAACTAGAATTTTACACTGTAACATTCATTGGATATCCCAGTATGTGATCATCTATGTTCCATCAATCTATTTTAGCTGCCATGAAAAGTCTAGTTTGATTCCTGGCCTTTGCGCTTCCTTGCAGGTTCATGCCTGCATTCTATGATATTCCCTAAACTGATTTGAAACCAAATAAGAATGTAGAACACCTGCATAAATAACACTGCAGAGAAAGATCTTTAAGGTATGCTTTTACATCTCTTGCCTCCAGTTCAACTTATCTCCAGTTTTGTTCTACTACACAGTCATAATGGGGCTCAGATAATATAAACCTGACTTGCATCCATATAACATGAACAAAACATCTCCTCTGTCATACAATGTTTGAGTTTCTGAATAATTTTCCATGTAACCAACATAACGTTCACTTTGAAATTCATGACTGGGAATAGTCTTTGTATGAGTATATCATGGTATTTTCAGCTTTCTAGCTGCCAGTCCCAAAACGTTTTTATACACCAGGTAGAGGCAAAGCTGCAGTCAACAAAAAGGACCCTAAGTGATCCCGGTTTAGATATATGTCTTTGGCAGCTAAAAATGCACACTGGTATACTTCTGCTAGATCAGATGCCACCATGCCTGAGCGCGCGCGCACACACGCACGCACGCACACCCCACACACGCACGCACGCACATGCATACACGCACGCACACGCACATGCACACACACAGACATGCGCGCGCACATGCATACAAGCACACACAGACACACACACACACGCACACACAGTGGCCTGTATTCATAATCAGTTTGCAATGTATGCAAGATGATTCATGGATATCCCCCTCCTCACTGCCTACAACCACCACTGTGTGCTTTAGGCGGTGAGTTCTACACCATCACATACTAACGTGAAAGTCCATGGTAATGTCTGAGGAAATGATTATCCTACATTACTGTCACTTAGAGAACTGTGTAGCATGGGATTCCTAGATGTCCAAGTTACACAAATGATGGGCAGAGCAGGGATGAAAAGGTGTAGGTGTGTGTGTGGCATTTATGCAGTGGACACCTATGCCTTTGTATTGTGGAAATTTGTACAAGAAGGAGCCCCTTCATGTTAGATAGATAACTGACATAGGCTGTGTGTGAATTAGAGTATATGAGTGTATGTGTATGTATGCCTGCGTGGGTCATTGCGTGAGACACTAAGGCAGTGTCCATACAGATCCAGGAGGCTCTGTGCTCTGCATGAATGGCTGGTGTGAGTGGCAGTATTTGGTGTGTGTGTGTGTGTGTGTGTGTGTGTGTGTGTGTGTGTGTGTGTGTGTGTGTGTGTGTGTGTGTGTGTGTGTTTCTGTATGTATGTGGGTGTGTGTGTGTGTGTGTGTGTGTGTGTGTGTGTGTGTGTGTGTGTGTGTGTGTGTGTGTGTGTGTGTGTGTGTGTGTGTGTGTGTATGCATTGGAATGGACATCATTGCTCTGATATGACTGACCTTATTAGCACATTCTCTATATAGTAGCACAGGGGTACGTGCTCTACAACTTATTTTTTTCCAGTTGAACAGTGGAGCACATCATAGTTATGCAACTTTCCAGGTAAGGAGATGTTGCCTTTTTGGAAATGTGGAAGGCTATGAATTGGAAAATCACACTGCAGTGCACCTCTGTACATCAATACAGGGTGGATTATGTTGCAGAACTACTTACTATAAATACCAGTCAATGTTCCATAACTGTTTGACCACCTACAGCTAGAATGCACCAAGTTTCATATCAGAATAATATCTTTTATTTACAGCTACAGACTTTGTAAGCTGTATTTTATATTTATCGTATATATATATATATATATATATATATATATATATATATATATATATATATACAAAAAACAAACCAAACACCAAACCCACACAAAAAATAAAAAACCTTGACCCAAGTACTGGAGAAGCAAAAACAGCAAATAACTTTGTGTCAGAATACTTGTCAAACAAATAGGAAATATACCAATATAAAAAAATCCAAAATCAGCGAGCCAGCCAGCAAGAAGAAGAAAAAAGCAAAATTCGGTGCAAAAAAGTTTATTGATGTGAGCGGCAGACATCCTGCCGCTGCTCCAGATTGGTGTAGATGGTGTAGCCCTGATGGTACACTGAGACAGTTTCAGAGAGACAGTTTTCAGGCAGTCCCACAGTTCTTGTTTGTTTTGAACACAGACTTGTCTTTGCTTTTAGCAGCAGCAGTAAGAACCTGCTGCTATATATATATATATATATATATATATATATATATATATATATATATATATATATATATATTAAATATATATTTTTTTTGTTTGTTTTTTTTTTTTTTTACAGAACCATGATAAATCGGTTTTCTGTGCCTGTGATTAGAACTGTTTTGCTACTGTTAATGTTAGCAATCTGTTTGCTTACATTATGGCATAGTGGGTTAAGTTGTTAAGGCTAGGACTTGAATCAATCTCATTTCAAACATATAAGGGTTGGGAGGGTGGCCTAATGGTTAAGGTGTTTACCTTACAAACACAAGGTGCAGGGTTTGAATTTCACAAGGGATAATTAACTAGGCTTAAAATATCTCACAAGGGCAGTTAGCTTAGTACTAACCTATGAACTCAGTAAGATGTATGACCAGATACAAGCTGACCCAAGTGAAAAAAAAATGTCTGCCCAAACAGAGCTTATTCTTTTAAAAATGGCAAATCTGAGAGAAAACTTCTATCCCAAGGGACGCCAATAAAGATTCAGAAAATTATTAAATATGACTACTTCCACAGGCATATTCTGCTATTACGGAAATGAAAAAAAAATGTGATTGCTAGCTACTTAACCATAGTCAATGGCACAACACATAGCACCCGCACCTTTGGTGCAGAAGCTATGAGTTCTATCCCTGCACTGGGAAATAGATTGCTGGCACTGCAGTGCGGCTTAAGGAGATGCTGCACTTCTTAGTGTGTCATCCTTCAGATGAGACATTAAGACAAGGCTCCATCTGCTTAAGTTTTTGGTAAGTTGACTAGATGTAAAAGATGCCACATCACCTACCAAAAAGTAGAGGAAGTTCCAAGATGCCTGGCCAAATTTTCCCTAGTAGTATAAATAACCCTTCAAGTTTCCCCTTAGTTGAAAGTTGACATAGTGGTTAAGATGTTTACCTCACAGACACCAAAGTACTGGATTTGATTTCCAACTTTGGGAAATAGGCAAGACTTAAACTGGATGGTAATGGCAAGACAGCGTGCCTGGTACTTACTTATCAGCAGTAATATAGTGGGATTAACCTGGCCAGCAAAAGATAAATTAATAAGATTAATGTTAATCTGAAAAATAATGCAAATATATACCTTGACCATTTACTAACCCATGGATACCCCCAAAAAATGTATCCCATTCCAACAAAAAAATATTCCAGTGCTGTCAATGAACATATTTATGCCTTCTCATTTCATTACTACTTAGACAAAAATCAGTATGGTACTATATAATTAACTTCTATTAAGTTTATAAATATTCTTAGACTACCTACTATATTGAGCAAAAGGGCATCTGTGAAGTTCGTTAACTCAGTTTCAAATGCTTTATAATTTAGAAAGATATTCTAGCTTAAGGTTCTATTTCTGCTTTCTGCTAAATCTTAATAATGCAAAAACTGATGTGTTTTGTTTTACTGATTTTGGTTAAAATAAAAATGTTTTGTATTTGTGTAGCAAGCTTTTCCTGAAGTAATAGCTCTCCTTCAGTCTTCTATTAGCAATGTTTCATTTTATATTAGGAGAGCTATGCTCTTATGTGAGCACAAACATAGGTTACTAATATTTTTCAACATCTTGCTGGAACTGCAAATGTGCTTAAAGTTTTTTTTTACTTATTTCAGAAAGATGTCATAAAAACAAATTTCTCATGTGGCATGATATGGTTTAGTAATGTTGTTCAGAATCAGATTCTTTAGTTGATTACAAAAACATAGAAAAGTAAACTGTCCTTACGTAACTTTATCAAACTGCAAATGCAAGTGATAGAGGTAAACTAAGATGCCATTGTATTTATTAACCCCATTATTAGTGGCCATCTTCTGTAAGACATCATTATATTCATTAACCCCAGAATTAGTGGCCATCCTCTGTAAGACATCATTGTATTCATTAACCCCAGTATTAGTGGCCAGTCTCTGTAAGATGTCATTGTATTCATTAACCCCGGTACTACTGGCCATTCTCTGTAAGACATCATTGTATTCATTAACCCCGGTATTAGTGGCCATTCTCTGTAAGACATCATTGTATTCATTAACCCCGGTATTAGTGGCCATTCTCTGTAAGACATCATTGTATTCATTAACCTCATTATTAGTGGCCATTCTCTGTAAGATGTCATTGTATTCATTAACCCCAGTATTAGTGGCCATTCTCTGTTAGATGTCATTGCATTCATTAACCCCGGTATTAGTGGCCATTCTCTGTAAGACGTCATTGTATTCATTAACCCTGTTATTAGTGGACATTCTCTGCAAGATGCCATTGTATTCATTAACCCTGGTATTAGTGGTCATTCTCTGTAAGACATCATTGTATTCATTAACCCCGGTATTAGTGGCCATTCTCTGTAAGATGTCATTGTATTCATTAACCTCGGTATTAGTGGCCATTCTCTGTAAGACATCATTGTATTTAATAACCCCAGTATTAGTGGCTATTCTCTGTAAGACATCATTGTATTCATTAACCCCGTTATTAGAGGCCATTCTCTGTAAGATGTCATTGTATTCATTAACCCCATTATTAGTGGCCATTCTCTGTAACGTGTCATTGTATTCATTAACCTCATTATTTGTGGCCATCATCTGGATGTTCACACCCCTAATACTGACTGTGCCTAACTATGTTTATCCTTGTCTTTAAAGAATAGTGTCTCCATAATGATTTGTGATATTCTAATGGCAATTCCCAGGAATTATACTTGAATTATTAACTATAAAATACATCTATCTCAAAAGGAATTTCAAACTGTACAACAGAAGGAAGAAAATGTTGCAAATGAGAGTAAAATCCCATGAGTGGAGGAGCTCTCTGGTCAGCCTCAGTAAGAAGCTGCGATCCCTGATAAAATCCTCCAAAGCTAGTTATGAAAACAAAATTGCTACGATTCTAAAGACAACCACAAAGCATTCTATATTTATGTCAAGAATCTCAATGGCAACACTCAGATCTGCTCTGAGTTGCAGCACAATGGCACTAAATATACAGAGCCAACTGATATTGCCAGCATCCTGGCAGATAGGTTCAGTGCTAACTTTACCCCCCTCTCATCCCCTAAAGAGCCCATCTCTATACAGGAAGAATGCAAAGTTCCTGTAATCATGGCTGCACAGGTAAAAAACACACTCTCCAAAACCAAGAACACAGTATCCATGGGACCAGACAACATCCCAGGTTGCGTTCTACATGAACTACAGAATGAACTGGCACCCCACTTAAGTACCATGTTCAATCATAGCCTCACCTCAGGCTTTGTGCCCACTAAATGTCACACAGAAACGGTTATCCCACTCCACAAGGGGGGAGCCACCACGGACCCCAGGAACTGCCTGACGAGCCTGGTCTGCAAGGCCATGGAACGTATCATAACGGAACTTATAAACAAAGACACTGGTAATCTCCAAACTCTGGACTCTACCCAGTTCGGGTTTGTAAAAGCAGATCATGTCTCCTAAACCTGATAGACTTCTTTGAAGCAGTCACCAAAGCCGTAGACAAGGGTAAGGTGGTTCACACAGCCTATCTAGATCTTGCTTCGACACCATCCTCCACTCTGGAATTATAGATAAACTCACTAAACTAGGTATAAATCCCTATGTCACAAGATGGGTTGCCAACTGGCTCACTGACAGAACCCACACTGTGAAAGTAACAGATTCCAAATCTGACTTCAGACCAGTGACAAGTGGAGTACCACAGGGTTCAGTCCTGGGTCCTCTCCTGTTTGGTATCTACTTCTCTGAAGTACAGGCTAACACAGAATGTCTTTGGCTAATGAAGTTCGCAGATGACTGCAAACAAGGAGCTATAATCGAAACTCCTAACGATGTGGACATCCTACAAAAGGGCCTCACTGAGACAGATGCCTGGTGTCAAAGCCATGGCCTCAAGCTCAATGCCAAAAAGTGAATTGTCATCCCCTTTGGTAAAACTCTGTACCTATGAACTACAACATAGGTGGTTGCATACTTAACACCAAAAGTGTGATAAGAGACCTTGGGACACAGGTGGACAGTAGTCTCTCTTTTGATAATCACATTGTCACAGTAGTAAGGAAATCATTCTACATGGCACATCTCATCACAAAAGGTTTCTCATCCAGAAAAAAGAGGTCATTGTTGCCCTCTACTCATCACTCATTAGACCCATTAAAGAGTACAACGCCCCTTTTGGTATGTTCCTCACAAGACATCTACAATAACTGGAAAGGCTGCAGAAATACCTCACAAAGAGGATTACTGGCCTCAAACAGATGCCCTACGCAGACCGTCTCAAAAGACTCCAGCTTTACTCCATCACATATCACCTACTCAGAGGTGATCTCTGCCTAACATATAAAGCTATGAGAAACCCAGAGCTGTTGGACATGCTCCACTTAAAGAAATCCCAATCCCTCCGAGCTACATGCTCTAGGGACCTAAACTTTGTCACCACAATAAACAGAACATGCCGGAGGGATAGATTCCTGTCCCAGAGACTTCACATACTCTGCAATAAACTGCCTGTCTATATCAAACAAAGCTCCTCATTAGCACTCTTCAAGAAAAATCTTGATGATTGGATGGGAAATAGGAAATTCACCCCAGGGATCATCTCTGTGGCTCTGCCTGACAGTGGCACAGGAAAATAATTTTCTTGGGTGGCAAAAGCCAGGGGTAGCTTTTTGGCTGGGCTTGTATTGTCCCCAGGGCTGATAGCCTAGTACCTACCTATGAACCTATAATCAGATTATATTTTATTTAATAGAATTGCCATCTAAGAGTAGGAAGAAATGGTTTCAAAACCGGAAACACTCTCTCATCAACTTAAACATGCAAATAAAACTCTTAGTGAAGTACTGCAAAGAAATCTATGAATCCAAATTAGCTAACTAAGGATAATCACAAGGCGCTCTTTACGTACATCTGTAACCTCAAAGGTATGGCCCAGATTTGCTCTGAACTCATATTTAATGATACTACATATACAGTACCTGTGGATATAGCAAGCCTGCTGGCTGAAAGGTTCAGTGAAAACTTCACTCCACCAGTCCCCACCACATATGCCCCAAAGCATCCTTAATACCTGTCCCCACCTAACATCTGAGAGAAACATGTCTTAAATGCCTTCTCCATGGCCAAAAACACAGCCTGTATGGGACCAGACAACATCCTAAGCTGTGTTCTACATGGGTTAAAACAGGAATTAGTATTAACATTGGTCATGCTTTTAAATCACAGCCTAAGCACTGGCTTCATCCCACTGGAATGGAAAACAGTTACTGTCATCCATTTGCAAAAGGGGGTGCGTCCACAAACCCTGGGGAACTATAGACCCATTAGTCTGACCAGCTTTATCTGCAAGGACATGAAATGAATTATCATGGATACTACTAACAAAGATGTAGGAAATCTCCAAATGCTCGACGCCGACCCAGTTTGGCTTTATCAAGGGGATATCATGCCTGTCAAACTTGGTAGACTTTGAGAAAGAGAATCACCAAAGCCCTAGACAAGGGCAAAACTGCGCATATGGCCTACCTAGACTTGGCCAAGGCCTTTGACATAATTCCCTACTCAGGCATTATTGAGAAAGTCACCTAGCTGGGTATCAACACATATATTGTCTGGTGGGTTGCAAACTGGCTTACTGATATAACTCATATGGTCAAAATAGGGGAGTCCACCTCTTCCAGCAGACCCAGAACTAGTGGTGCTCCACAGCAATTTGTTCTGGGACCCCTACTGTTCAGAATCTACTTCTTCAAAGTACAGGCTAAAACTAAAGGACTGTGCCTGTTAAAGTTTGCTCATGACTACAAACTGGGAGTGATCACTGAAACCCCTAGTGATGTCAACATCCTGCAAGAAGGTCTTAAACAGACTATTGACTGGTGCCAAAGTCATGGTCTTAAACTTAATGCAAAAAATACATTATCATCCCCTTCAGGAAGGGTGATGTTCTTGCAAACTACCATATCAATAACAAAACCCTAAGCACATAGTCAGTGTGAGAGATCTGGGCACACGGGTCTACAACAACCTTAACTTCGATCACCATGTCTCCACAGTGGTAAGAAGGGCATTTTATATTCCTCATCTCATAAGCAAGGGCATTGCCTCCCTAAAAAAAAAAAAAGGAGGTTATAACCCCACTGTACTCTTCTCTCATTAGGCGAATAATAGAGTACAATGCTCCCTTTGGTATGTTTCTTCCCAAACACCTGCAGCAATTGGAAAGACCACAAAGGTTCCTTACAAAGAAAATTCAGGGTCTTCAAGATCTGTCTTATGTGGGCAGACTGAAATCATTGTCACTTTACTCTGTGTCATACAGACTGCTCAGAGGCAACCTGTGCCTTGCATATATAGCAATTTGTGACCCAGCCTTTATGGAAATGCTGCACATTGACAAGTCAAATGGCACACAGGTCACTCACTCAGAGGACCTTAACTTTGTAAGTGACATCAACAGAACTTGCTGGAGAGACAGATTTGTCTCACAGAGATTGTCCCACCTTTGGAACAAGCTTCTAATTCATGCTAAACAAAGCCCCTTATTGGCCCTATTTAGGCATAATTTGGGTGATGGATAGGTAACCAGAAATTCACCACAGGTGTTCCACATGTGCCCCCCCTTGAACAGGGGCAATAGGTGATGATTTTATTGTCTGCTTTAACCAGACACCCTTGGGAACATGGGATGAATTTGGATAGGCTTGTAAGGGCCCTAGGGCTGTTAGCCTAGTAACCTCCTATGATCCTAATTTTATATTATTGAAAGACAAAAAAATTCACAAACCACCAAGAAAATCATCGCACAAGCAGTATGCAGACATTGAGAGCCAGTGAGCCCTGAAATATTCCAATGTGTGCTTTAAATCATACCATCACATTCAGTTCAGTACAATTCAGTACAAGTATGCTTTCTTTATTCAGACAAACAAGAAGGTATAAGCGCTTTCGTTCCAAAAAAATAAAACCAGGAACTTCATCAGATACAAGGAAATTAAGGAAGTAAACTGTTTTAAATAGGAAATCTTACATGACATCACTTTCTGGATTAGTGAAAACCACTCCCAAGTCTAAAATAGTCTTCTGGAACAGAAGTCTGAAACACTA
>NC_056729.1:1649776890-1649786890 GCF_019279795.1 Protopterus annectens
GCTGAAGAAGAGTTTGTAAGGATGGTATTTTGTCTGGATCTGAGAGGAGTTTGTGGGCCATTGTGTATAGTGTAGGAGATGGGGATGTTCTAGACAGTTCAGGTGCTTGAGTGTGAGGCAGTGGTGTGATCTTGTTGGTGAATTTGTGGCATGTCTTGCAATTTTATTATAGTAGGATTCAAGTTTTTGTAGTTCAGATTTCTTGAGATTAGTGAGAATGGGGGCTGCTTATAATATGGTGGATATCAAATGTGTTTGGGCAATAGCTATTTTGGTATTTCACGTAAAGTAGTGTTTATTCCTGTATAAAGTATGTAGTTTTTTATGCACCTTTTTCACTGTTCAGGAAATGTGAATATCAAATTTAAGTTTGCAGTTGATTTCTACTCCAAACAGTTTAGTGTATGGTGATGGAGTGATGATGCCATTGTTAACTGAGGAGATAAAGAAGGTGCTAGAGGGGCGAGCAGTTTTATTAGGAAGGAAGACCATTCGTTTGTTTTTTTTTAGGGTTTAAGATTAGGTTAGCATTTATGAGCAAGCAATCTACTTTATGAAAGGCTTTTTGAGTAGAGTCTGAAGATCCAACAGAGATGGTGCAGAGCAGATCACTGTGGAGTCATTTGCATATCGGATGAGTGATACATGAGTGGTTGCTAGATGGAGTTTGTTAGTAAATATAGAGAATAGAAGTGGGCCTAAAATAGAACCTTGAGCCACTCCAAGAGTGACGGGTAGTAGGGGTGATAGAGTTTGTTGCCAAGAGACTGCTTATTGCTGCCCTGTGAGGTACTCTTGGAACCATGCAAGTGTGGACTTTGAGAAATGAAGGTCAGTGAGAGTATTTACTAGGTTAGTATGAGAGACCATGTCAAAGGCATTTGTCAGGTCTAGGAAGATAGAAGAGACATAGTTGTTATTAGTCCTGTGGAAGTTAACAGTGTTAGTGAAATACATTAGTGCGGTGGTTGTGCTATGGTATGGCCTGAATCCATGTTGGGTATTAGTTAGGAGATTGCTAGCAAGAAGGCAGTCAGTACCTTGCTTATGAACTAGTCTTTCAAGAATTTTTGATAGTGGAGACAATACTGCAATTGGTCTATAGTTATTTAGTTCAGTTGATGGGCCGCTGTATTTAGGGGAATGATATATGAAGTTTTCCAGATTGGAGGGACCTGGTGTTCAGCTATGGATCTATTGATTAGTAGTGAAATCGGTTATGCTATACCTTCTGCTGTTATCTGTAAGTATTTTGCAGCTAGTTTGGTGGGTTTTAATTTTTTCAGCAGCCTTTTGATAGTGTCAGTTGCTACAAGTTGGAGAGAGAATAGTGTTGAGGTGTTTGTTGTGGGGCTTGGGGGATTGGTTGTTGAGGGAGTTTGAATTTTGGATAGTCCTAGTATGGTTTCTTGTAAAATATTTGTTAAATTTAGTAGCAATATTGTCTGAATTGTTGGTAGTGGTGGGAGTGGGTGTTCCTGTTTTCCCTGGTAGAAGGATATTGTTTATAGTGGACCAGAATTTTTGTGGATTTTCATGGTGTCTGGTTTGTATTTCAGTGTAGTAGTTTACTTTATCTATTTTAATTATTTAATAATTTCATTTAATTAGACCAGTGTACTAAAGATACCTTCATTCACTCATTTACTCAGTGGTAGCAACTTTTTCCAGGTCAGGTCTGCTGGTGAGCAGGAGCACATTATGGCATTCATTAGGCCACAAGCACAATTAAAGATGTGATTCAGATATTCCCGATTTTTACAAGAACATGCCATATGCAAATGTGTGTTGTGAAATCAAATTGCACAAGACTAGGCATGCTAATGGCTATGCCAACCACTTGCTATTCTTCACTAGAAAGGGCTACATCTTTAAACTATATATTATTTTCTAAAAACATTCTCATGAGCAGAGGTCAAAGCACTTGACTATATACTGTATTTAGTGTATGATGTTCAGGTATAAAACTATGTATGTATACATCATCTTCATGGTATGTGTATAATTCCATATGTGCTACATGGGTGCTAGCAAATTTACAAAGACAGAAAAGTTCACTTTTATGGGAAAGTATATAAGGGATTCACTTTTGATGTAATGTCAGTTCTGTACAGAAATGTTATAGAACTATACTATAATTCCAGAACAGAAGTGAAGTCATATAAACATTTTATAGAAGCTAAATATAATAGAGCTTTTCACACTGTAAATTCTGTGCAATCTTGTATTTTACTTATTTTAATTTCTTCCTTTTCAGTGTCCATTGGGCTTTTTGCTCTGCTGCTGGTGTCTGTGCCCACTCTACCCTGTATCCCCAGTTGCTCCTTGCCAAGTACCCTTTTCTTCCCTGGCTTGGAACCTCTACTCATTGGGGACTTGACATTTGCAGCAGTTTACTTTTATTTATTTATTTATTTACATTTGTTGACTGGGAGTGTCCGACTGGACGTAGGTCCATTTTCAGCGGAGGCACGGGGAGAAAAGCTCCACAGTTAAAATAAACAGACAGTAGTTACATCGGATTACATAGCGATTAACAATTTGATTAAAATAGCAATTAATTACAAACATATTTACAGATGAAGAACATAGTACATCAGTAGACAACTAGAATCTTTATCTGTGAAGTACATAACAGACATTAACAAATGTTACAATAAGAAGTTCCTACTTGTAGCTCTGAGAACAAATTATTCAATATGGGAGTTACAGATACAGAACCAGGAATCGTTATGCACATGACAGCTGGGCAGACTCTGTAACAGTGAGAATAGCGTCATGACATCATCATCACCCCTGTACACTGATGCAATGACCTGTGAGGCCCCTGGTCTCCACCAGACAGTGCACAGGCATCAAGGTTCTTCTCAGGACCTACCACTGGGATGTGATAGTTGTTAGTCTGCTGCTTCATTCTCTACCCATGTCCAGCCACATTAGCAGCCCTAGTCCATCCCCAAAACAGTGCTGTCAGTGGTACTGAGAGAGATCTTCTCACTCTGCATCATTAAGCAATGACCATGGAGGCCTGCATTTTATACAAATATTTGTTCTACACTACCATTATAAAAGGGTAGCACTACTTAAGAGAAGTGCCAGGGTGTTATCCTTGAACACTAGTATACACTGCACTAAAATTATTATTCAGCTGTAAGCATTTACAAGCAGGTCTTCCATAAATGTGGCTGAGCTATTTTGCCCTTCAGCAAAAAGACTGCTGATGACGGCATACTTCTAGTGGTACAGCATGTCACTTTTATTGAAAAAAATATATGTATAATTGTTTCTTCTCAGAGAATACCAACTAATTTCAGAGATGTTTGTGCATATACTGCATTTGTAACCCTGAACAAAAGACATATGCCCATCTTTTTCACAAATCATTTATAATGGAACTTTAAACAGTATCACAATATAAGGTGCATAAAAAAACTACATTTAATGCACATGCATGTGAGGTAATATCTCAAATATAGTTTGACATTTCCTAGAAGGTGTTCATGGAACACTGCTTGAACAAACAGGTGCACACTGCACTTAGATGCCATTACAGGTGTAATGACTTAAACACAGTTCTGTACTAGAATCGACCTAGCAGGCATTTATTGTGCTGATATATTTTCAGTTACAAAAATGTCACAGTTTTAGAGAAATATTTATGATTTAGTATTGATACAATGCTAACACCATACTGAGAAGTTCTGGATATATACTGCATTCCCAAACTTAGAAAGAAGTCACATACCCTTCTCTTACAGAAACTCTATATAATGGAATTTTACATACCACTGCACTACTAAACCTCTGGAAGCCTGAATTCAGAGTATAAATATGTGTTGCAAAGCCTCAGACACTGCTTCATATTTCCTAGTAAAACTTGCAGGGAATTATTTTTGGACACTTCGTTACATACTGTACTGAAACTGTTATCCCAGCTGTAAGTTCTGACAGTGATCTTTGTAATGGATATTTTGGAGATTGTACCCTTGTCAGAAGAGGAAAATCTGGTGATGGCATATGTCTAGTGAAAGAAAATGTCAGTTTTATATCTAAGTCCATATGACTCAGGTCTGACATATTGCTGACACAGTATAGATACATTCCTGAAGAGCTACCTATTGCCTGTGCAAGACTCACACTTATGAGCACTAAACTGAAAAAAGAAGCAAAGAAGAAAATAAACAAATAAATAAGCAGTGATACAAACTAAACAGCAAATTGTGAAACATTTGTTAAATTTTAAGGCACTTTTTGCAAGGGAGTAGCAACCTGCCATTATGCAAAACACCCCTGCTACATATGTATACAAATTCCATGACCTGTGCATCTCTAAGAAGGAGAATACTCTGAGGTACCACAATCTCGGATTTAGTGTATATTCTGCCATATTTCATTATTTAAAATGTGTCAGTTGCAGTCTTCACAATTTCAGCAGGTACATGTTTTGGAGATGTACTGAATTCTTCATCCTGAGTCAAGTCATATATCTTAGGTTCATAGGTAAGTGCTAGGTTAGCTGTCTGCGAAGGCCATTTTAAGTCTAGCTAATGTCCCTTTCAAAGCTGAAACTCAAACCCTGTACCTTGTGTCTGTGAGGTAAACACCTTACAAATTATGTCAAAACCTAGCTATATTCACATATTAAATAAAAGAAATATAATTTTTGCAAACTGCTCTGAATAAATAGGCTGTTGAAATAAGGTCTATATTACATAACCGAACTTTCAAAAGTTCGAGTGTCATATGGTCGACACCATATGATTGAATTTTTGAAAGTTCGAACGTTTTTAATGGAGATCTCCATACAGTGTGGAATGGGAAGATTTCCCTTTTCTGTACTGTAGTGCGATCTCTGAGTTGGTATATTTAAAGAGCGGGGGGGGGTGCAACAGGGCTTGCCCCTCTGCTTAAAACGTTCAGGTAGGTTATTTGTGTAGTTTATTATTTTTTTTTATTAGATGTTCAAATTTTTAAAAGTCCAATCATATGGTGTCGACCATATGACAGTCGAACATTTGAAAGTTCGATTATCCAATATAGACTTCAGACTTCATTTCACATATTATAATAAAACTGCCATGAAAAACATATTTTCATTAATGAAAAACATTATTTAGATTCTGAGTTGTGTTATAAAAGTTAAACACTCAGCTGCCTCGAAACTACATAGCCATTTTGTCATTATCACTTTTGGTATACGTCTTTTAAATACATTGGAGGCAAAGAAACATAAGAAAACAGAATTTAAGTAACAAAAGAAATGTAAAATAACTCACTTGGCTTTCCAAAATAAAGTTTCCACAACTATATACAATATTTACTTTATGTTGTTTCAGGCTCACCATCTATAAGAATATTACCACGACACAGGATGAATCTCATACCACCCCTCCAGCAAATAGACTGTTTTACAAAATCACATCTTCAGGGCTTGACAGACGTTTGTATCAGCCCCAGAAAAAAAATTATGTCTCAAGCTAAATCCAGCATAAGTCTTGGCTAGGCTATCCAGCTTAGGATCATAGGATCATAGGATTAGCCCTGAGGCACTTATAAGCCTAGCCAAGAGTTTAACCCATATTTAGATAAGTCACCACACAAAGCCCCTGTCCAGCAGGGACACAGGTGGAATCCCAGAGATGTATTTTCTGTTTCCCATCCAGTTATCGAGGTTGCGCTTAAAAAGGGATAATGAGGTACTCTGCTTGACATGGAGAGGGAGTCTATTCCACACATGAGGGAGTCTCTGGGACACAAATCTGTCCTGCCAACAAGTCCTATTGATGTCACAGACCAGGTTGAGGTTGCGCGTGCGGGTTACTCAAGTGGAACTTGACTTCCGGATATGCAGCAATCCCATCAAGGCAGGACTTAAAAAAATTCACTATAGCCTCCCAGACTCCAACTTTTTATACAGTTAACTGATTTCCTAGCTAGAATGCTTTGGACGGTTTACAAATACAAAGTATCCTTGAAGCCATTTATCCAGTTTTCCACACACACACACGATGTTCCAGCTGTCAGCTAGCATAAAACCAACAGTTTTGGACTTAGGTAGGATGCAAGACCTGGACAACACATCAGCATTCTTATTAGCCTGTATGGGTTTGTAAGTAACAATGTACTGGAAGGGTTGGAGGGATAGCGTGGGTCTATGAGTTACAGTGTACTGGAAAGGTTGGAAGGATAGCATGGGTGTATAAAATACAGTGTACTAGAAAGGTTGGAAGGATAGCAGTGGCTGTGATTAACAGTATACTGCAAAAAGGTTGGAAGGATAGCATGGGTCTGTGAGTAACAGTGTACTGGAAGGGTTGGAGGGATAGCATGGGTCTGTGAGTAACAGTGTACTGGAGAGGTTGGAGGGATAGCTAGGGTTTGTGAGTAACAGTGTACTGGAAGGGTTGGAGGTTTATCATAGGTCTGAGAGTAATAGTGGACTGGAAGGGTCGGATCATAGGTTCAGAGGAGGTTACTAGGCTATTGAACTGGAGGTCATTTCAATCCCAGCAGTTTCATCCCATTGTAATACCATAGATAAAAATGAAAGAAAACCAAAGTCTAGTAAATACGAAAACCACCAAGAAGAGAAACAGGAACTGGATGCAATCAGGTTTATTCTGGTACCTCGGCTTCCACAGCCTTCAAAGGAATAACCTTTTCACAATAAATGCATCTTTTTATACAAAATTTCATCCTTAATTAATTGAATAATTAAGACAATTGCATCAATCACAAGGCTTCAGAATAAAAGGGACCATACACTAAAAATACTAATACATAGTCAGGAAAGAAAATATTTATACAAAAACATTAATATATTAGCATACAATAATACACAAACTGAAGTTTTATATGTATGCAAATACCCTAGGTCTCAAATAGTCAAGTTTATTTCCATATTTAAACCTTTTGGTTTTAATGTACCAAAGTTTAAAATAAACATACTTTCCAACTTTAACAGTTTCTGTAAAAAATTCCCGTTATTATAGGTATCAGGTCTAGCCAACGCACAAAAAAACAAAGAATCCAACACCCCATTATGTGAATTATTGAAATGCTCAGAAACTGGACTTTCCATCCTGCCATTTTTAATGTCACCGATGTGTTCCATGATTCTTAACTTTAGCTGACGTTTAGTTTGCCCTATATAATATTTGGGTGGAGTGCACCCACAACCAACAATGTAAACCACCCCACAAGATTTACAATTAAATGTGTCCAAAGCTTGATATTTTATGCCATTTATACAACTACCTGTCAAATTCTTAACTTTAGAACAAATTCTACATTTTCCACACTTAAACATACCTTTTGCAGATGAACTCCCATTAAGCATATTAATCCTAATTTTTGATTTAAACTTTAACATTTCTTTTAAATTTGCAGGTTTTCTAACTAATAAAGATGTAAAAAGACTTTATATTGTTAGTCCAAAAGATCCTGGTTTTTATGCCCTACCTAAGATACACAAAAATCTCTGTGATCCTCCGGGTCGCCCTATTGTATCCTGTTGTGGTGGTTTTCTTGAACATATTGGCATACTGTTGGATAGTCTTCTTAAAAAATAATTGGTTAATGTTTCTTCACATATCAGGAACACAAATGATTTTTGTATTAAGGTCATTGTCTTAATTATTCAATTAATTAAGGATGAAATTTTGTATAAAAAGATGCATTTATTGTGAAAAGGTTATTCCTTTGAAGGCTGTGGAAGCCGAGGTACCAGAATAAACCTGATTGCATCCAGTTCCTGTTTCTCTTCTTGGTGGTTTTCGTAATACCATAGATACTCTAATCAATACCCAGGATTGTATTTAGTAATGACTGCCAATGTCCATAGGTTCATAGGCTCATAGGTTCATAGGTGATTACTAGACTAATCCCTAATCATAAGTGATTACTAGACCTTCCCACCTCCCTAGGTGTCCCTCAGGGCTCCATATTAGGTCCTCTACTGTTTTCCATTTTCATAAATGACCTTCATCTTTCTACTCCACTCCCTACCTGCATTCAATATGCAGATGACTCTATCATAATTTGTTCTGGCACATCCCAAACCGAACTTCATTCTCTCACACAAAAAGCTTTCACCATTATAAAACAATTGTTCTCTAACCATTGTCTTCTCCTTAACCCAAAAAAAAACAAACTTTTGCTCTTTACACCCACTCATTTGTCTACCCCTCTTCATTTCACACTCACATCCAGTAATGGTACCCTCACTTCTCCAGACCCCACCACCAAACTCCTAGGAATTACAATTGACAATCACCTAAATTTTGACACACACATAAATACTACAATAAAATCTATTAACAGAAAACTTGGATCCCTCTATAGAATCAAACCTTCCCTTACACTAGAAGCCAGGACCACAATAGCTAGAACCCACTTAATCTCTACCCTATTATATGCTTCCCCCATATATACCAATCTTTCTAAAAATAATCTCAACAAACTAGCTAAATCTTATAACAATATTGCCAGATTTGCTACAAACTCTCCTTACAGGACTCATCACTATCAGAATATAAAACAACTAGGCTGGCTTGAACTCCCTCACCAACTACAATTTAACCAACTTACAATAGCCCACAAAGCCCTATACCAACCCAACAACACCCCAATTCTTTCCACCCTCATAATGCTATATAATAACCGGAAGAATCTACGCTCCTCAAACAAAATGTTGATTCACACTACCTTATCAAAAAACTTAGCAGGCGACTCCCTATTCTCTAACTCAGTTGGTAAACTATGGAATCTATTACCACATGACCTTACAACCCAAACCTCTCTCCCACTATTTAAAACTAACCTAAACCTTTTCTTCACTAACTACTGGTTATGTTCTTGTACCAACCCTGACTAACTGTTATCCTTTAACTATCTGTTACACTCAAAACCATAATATACTTAACTACAAACCTCTTCATACAACTCTCTATAAACGAACCTTTTTCTTAATTACTAATGCTCTTAGTCTCGAGTACTATTTTCCATGTTTGACTTTTTAAGTCATTTTTTACTGTTTTTTTTGTAAATTTGTTAACTTTATCATGTAATATTCTATGTTAATGCCATTTTTCTAATTTTGAATTTGATATTTTTGTATGTTTTTTTTACTGGAGCTTTTCTCCCCGGGCCTCTACTGAAAATGGACATGTATCCAGTTGGACTAGCCTGGTCAACAAATGTAAAATAAATGAAATAAAATAAAATAAATAATGACCACAAGGGCCTTTTTAAGCCTAGTAATGCATCCCAAATCTCTGACAAGTTCTGATACCCTTGTTAAGTGTAAGCATGGGCCTGGCAGATGAACCATTTATAGGTTACTTGTGTCTATAAGAGACATAGGTGCCAAACCAGGGATGAATTTCTGGTTTCCCATCCAGTTGTCCAAGTCGCAGTTAAATTGGGTTAGGGAGGAAATCTGCTTCACATGGATGGGGAGCCTGTTCCATAGATGTAGTAGTGTCTGGGATACACACCTATCTCTCCAACAGGTCCTATTTATATCACAGGCAAGGTTTAAGTCTTTAGAATTGGTAATTCTGGTGCTCTTTGTTTTGTGGATATGCAGGAGGTCCATCAGAGTAGAGTCCAATAATGCTCTGTATGCCAGGCATAGATCTCCCTTCAAAAGCCTGCAGGACACAGAATACAGGGATAGGGCCTTGAGGTGGTCTGCACAGGACATTTTACTTACTCCATGTATTCTTTTAATGAGGAACCTCTGCAGACATTCCAATTTTTGGATATGCCTGGTTAGGTACTTTCCAAAGGGGGCATTGTTCATAGGCTCATAAGTGTTTACTAGGCTAATGACCACAAGGGCCTTTTTAAGCCTAGCCATGCATCCCAAATCTCTGACAAGTTCTGCTACCCTTGATAAGTGTAAGCATGGGCCTGAGAGATGAGCCATTTACAGATTACCTGTGTTTATTAGAGATATAGGTGCCAAACCAGGGATGAATTTCTGGTATGCCATCCA